>NC_066329.1:1704317-1864071 GCF_022539315.1 Serinus canaria
TGCTCACCCCTTCACCCCACGAGCACAGAGCCTGCTGCTCTCTAAGGTGAATAATTTCTGGATTTCTTTGTGATTTCATTGCTAATAAAAACAAAGAACTTCCTTCTACTCAAGCAGCAGAGCTGGGAGAAGAACAAAACTTCTTGCCACCACAGAATCATTAAGGTTGGAAAAGGTCTCAAAATTAAGTCCAGCCTGTGACTGAACACCCCTAAGGTCCCCAGGAGCCACATCTGCTCAGCTTTTGAACACTTCCAGGGATGGTCACTCCACCACTTGCCACAACTTCAGCTGATGACCATCACCAGTTGATGTCCTCCATCAGTCCAGCTGCAGATGATGGTTGTCTATTCTATTCTCATTATCATGTCCTAATTAACATTTCCCTCAAAGCAGGGCAAGATTATAGCTGAGAGGTCCTTGTGGTTCCCCAGGTAGCGGAACAAGAAATAAGACATGGAGAAAGACCTGTCCCCAAAAACTGATGGATAGCAGTGATCCAGGTTAGGCAGATGGCAGTTCCTCTGTCACTGCTCATCACCCTAATGAATAAAAATCAAAAAAATTAGAGGAGTTTGACAGATTCCTCTCAAGCAGGTGGTGGCTCTTCTGTCAGAGGTCTGTTGCTCAACTGGGTCATGGAATCCAATTCAGATTTGTTAAGCACATCCACTAATTACTGGTATTTGTTTAGATTTACATCTCTTTGAGCAGCATATAAAGTGACTGAGAAAGAAAACTGCTTATTAACAGATTGAAGAGCTGTGTGTCCCTGCGGTGCATGTGAAAATGAATTTACCTCCTGCACAGCCTCAGAGGGCAGGAAAACGTTGCAAAACGGCTCCTCCAACACCCCAGCAAATTCAGGGGGAGAGGAACAAAGCATGTGAGGCACGTACACGGAATGCTGTGACTTCCACACTTCCCTCACCTGGCAACCAGGACTTCTGCAGTGATAGAGGTGACAGTGCCCGACTGCACGAGACACAGCTCCGTTTGCTCAAGCCGCTCATTTTGCAAGTGGGGCAGCCCTTCCCTCCCTGCTCTTCTGAGCAACCTTCACTCCCTGCTCTTCTGAGCAACCTTCCCTCCCTGCTCTTCTGAGCAACCTTCACTCAGGAAGTGCAAAATGGTGGTGAAGTGCAAAATTTTTAAACTCAAGACCAAGAGGCACCTGGTGGTCATACAACAAGTCAGAAGGCTTTTCCTCTCAGCCTCCTTTTTTTGCCAGGACCTTCACACCGTGCACCAAAACCAGAGCTCAGCATCAAAAGTCTACACACATCTCACCTCTGCACTTGGGAGACAACACGTGGGGATTAAAGACACAAATATTGATTTGGAGCCAATGCAGATGCAAAAGGAGCATGTAACAACAACCAACACTGACTCAGACTTGAATTAATAGAACAAAACCAGCCTGGATTTCATCCGAGAGCGGGGGCAACTCTCTGCCTTCCAAGGTCTTGGAGCTCCTCAGGATGCAGCACTCTGCAGGTACACGGCCCCTGAGCCTCCCTCCAAAGGAAGCAGCATTAAAAACGTGGCACTGGTGAAGGAAGCAACTCCAACAACTTTGGACAGGCAGCAAGTAAATCATTTTTAGGTGATGAAAATAATAGTAAATAGGATTAACATGATTATTTTCTGTTGTGATCTTCTGTGGAAGTCTAAGACTAAGTATGGATTATGTGACTTTTCATGTGCTAAAAAATACTGCCGTGTCCCAGAGGAATATTTGTACTGAGAGGGGAGTCTGGATGAGAACATTAATTATTCACAAGTCAAAAATCAACAAATGGCTTAAGTATTGCAGAATTTGTTGGCTCAAATGATTTTGCAAATGTACTTTCTAAAGGCCTTTTCAATTAAACCATTACTTTCAAACTGTCATGGAATTTCAGCTCTTGTTAATTGAACTGTATGATTAATATTCATGATTGGGCATGGAACTGCCTTTACCACATTCATACGCCTGGCTTAGACTGTTGGATAAACACAGGCATGCTCAGCTACAAATTAACACCAAGCATTGCTTGTTTGGGGGAAAAACAATAATAATTAAAGAGCTGTTTGCTGTGCTACAAGATCTGAAGTGCTGAGAGAGTTGCAGCACAGCAACGACCCGCATTTAAGGGGCAAAAAATAGAAGAACCTCCTGGATGTTCCCATTTTTTTTCCAGTTGATCCCACGTCTTTCCCAGCTATTTAAAACCTGAACCACCTCCAACCTCTGAAAGCCACGTGGGTGGTTTGAACAGGGCTGGAGGGGAAAGCACATAGTAATTCCCCAAATGAACACAACGAGAGAGAAATAAATAAGCTGTTATTTTTACGACCCCCCTGTTTCCTTTGCTGTCTCAGGTTGGGGTGGATGGACCAGCAGCACCTGGCTGCCAATAAGTGGCTGCTGGATGCACACACACACTGCTGTGTCAAGCTATTATGCCCCTAATCATGCAAATCAGCACGTTATTAGTGAAATTACTGCACTCTCTGCCTGCTTTCTTGTCCAGGAAGGACATCATTATCCTATTCAACTGGAAGGAGATGACCTGCAACATCCTTCTTTCCAGTTCCCTATAGAAGATGTGCTTTCAGCTTCCACCTTTGCTGGGAGTGAAAGAGGAGGGGAATCCCAGACTGGAGGGGCAGCAAGGAAAGGGATGTTTGAAAAAGTCCTTTAGTGAAAAGCAGAAGAGTCATCCCTGCTCCACATTCTCCTGATCTCAGCATGGTCAGAACTGCTCTGACTCCAAGTGAGCTCCTCCCAGTGCCCCAGGACACTCAAGGGGGGACAAAGAGGAGAGCACAACCGACCTGCACCAAGTCACAGCCTGTACCCAAGGAGCTGTCCCGGCCATGAGGTAACAGAGCTCAATATTTACCCAACATTTATTCATTCTGGCAGCCAGAAAAGTCATTCCCTATGTATCCTCAGCTCAGGTCAATGGAAAGAAAGCCAAGGAAGTGTTTACTCATGCACTCTAATAAGAGTGATGAATGTTTCACACAAACAGAAACATTTCTAAAAGCAACTTTTCTTTACCCAGCTGATGAGTCCCTTGAACAAAACATGGTTTCATCAATACTCTGATTATGAGGAGAAAACACCAATTTCTTGTAAATTCTAACTCCATCAAAGAACATGGTACCCAGGGCTCTACTCAGAGTGTGAGCTGAAGGCTTATGAGAAAATTACATGGCCAAAGGAAAAAACCAGCCTGGATCAGGCCCTCTCTTCTGGCAACAGGGCCAAACCCCCTGTCCTGCACTGCCAGCAAAGACGGTCCCACAGAGATGCTCCTCCTAAACCTCCCCACAGCCATGCTCCTCAAGGACAGCAGGACTTGCCAGAACCAGGGCACGGCCACCTGCCTGCACTCCTGTGAGCCAAACCCTCCCAAAACCCCACCCAGAGTCAGAACCAACAGGAGATGCAGAGACAACGTGGCTGGGAAGTGCTCAGACTGCAGTTGATCCTCTCCCTCCCAAAACAGGATCTTTGCACACACAAACTGGAGCTGAGCTCCAGGAGCTGTTAATTGAGCAGCAGCACATGTTGTGAATACACAGGGAGAAATTATGTTCTTGAGTGCAACAATGTCCCTGCCACCGAACCCTGCTCCCTCCACCCCAGGAGTCTCTGCCCTGGGCAAGCTGTCCAAGGCTGCACACCCCAAACTGGAAAGCAGTGTCCCCTGGAATAAATCCTCAGCAAAACACACCTACTCTGGGCCCAGAGCAGAATGAAGCACAGAAACAAGGGGAACTCAATGAACACTGACTTTTCCCTCTGTCTGGTGAGGCCAAACACCCAAGATCAAACCCAAGATAAAGGGAGAAGCCAGGAGAAGCCCTTTCACAATGCAATAAAATGGATGTGGCAGTTGTAGCACTGAAATAAAGTCATTATCAAGATAAGTATTCTGAGGGAGCAGTGGAGCTGGGAGTCCCATGGCTGCTTTGCCTCTGGCTATACTGGCAAAAGCAGGGAGGAGATCCAAAAAACCTCAGGCTCAGGGAATTCACCTGCTCCAGCAGTAAGCCACACTCAAGCAGGCTCTGCAGCTCATGAGCTGAGCATTTGCTAAGGAGTCCTGGAAAGAGAAAGCAAAAATCCATCCAATGTCTGGAAGTAGCCAGGAACCAGCCACGTGCAGAAGGCAGCAGTGCTGGTGTAACCCCCTCACTTCCCAGGCTTTCACAGCTTTCCCTGCCTTCCCTTTCCCCAGGAAGTGGCTCCAGCACAAAGCACCTGGATCAACACCAGCCCAGCAGGCCCTTGGAGCATGCCTTGCTGCCTACCTTGGCTTGGACAGCGTAGGAGGCCAGCAGGACAGAGGCTTCAGGAGGACAGAAGATCTTCTCATCCAAAATCTGCTTCTTCACCTGCACACAGAGCAGCAAAGGACAGATAGCACACGTTTAGTGGAGCACACCAGAGCATGACTGTCACAGCAGATGGCTGCAGTTTGTTTTAACTCGAGCTGTCAACCACCCAGAGTTAACAATTTTCCTAACACTAATCACAGTCCAGACCCAGGAAATCTCTGGTGGCTTGGAAGGGCTCAGGCTTTCACAGACCACCTTTCTCAGACAGGTTGGTGAGAAGAGCTAAATTTATATGTGGAAAATGACAGCAGCTTTATCCTGTTGCTAAAGGAAAGGGGTGGGGGGGAACCTTGCATGTAAACACAGAGATAAAACCTCTTCAGGCACAAGCTACGGATTGATAGGACATTCAGCCACGCTGTTAAATAAAATAGCAGTCTCTGAGCACTGCAAGCTTTGCTCTGGGACATTCAGGCCTCATTGTGAGTCAGTGCTCACCTGTGCTGGAGGCCAATTCCTTGGATCCCAGCATAGAGAGCTGTGGGTCACCTCTGTGGCAGAGCTTTCAGCAGCAGGCAGAACCCCGTGTGCTCCCAGGAGAGCCAACGTGCAGCTCCCCGAGGCCACAGCTTTACTCCCCTGCCTCCTGTGCATTCAAAAATTAAACCTGTCATGTTCGATATTTTTTGGGTTGGCACACTTAATTTTCCTGATTAAAGATAGGAGGGAAAAAAAATTTAAAAAGCCTACGATTTCCTGGGAGGCTTAAATGGATTGTTGGAGATGCAGGAACATCAATTTGAATTTATAACGTGCTTTGAGTCCTCAAAGTTGGGTACAACATAATCACAGCAGATATTCTGCTGCATCAAGATAAAAAACAGGAGAGTTTACAAGCTTAGATGTGCTCCTGTTTCCCAAACGCATTCAGAAGCCCAGGTTCCTCTCAGCACACAAATCCCAGCAGCAAAGTCATGGTCTGCATTTAGAAAATGCAGCTTGAATGGCTTTTCCTCTCTGATTTTCCTTCTCAAAGATGCCAACAGCATTTTTCCTCACCGTAGATAAAGCTCCTGGCAAATGAGGCATTCAGAAATAACCCTACAGAGACACCAGTGCACGAGACTGAGCTTGGAAATTAACAGGAATACTTTGCATTTAGAACACTTTTGGTTCTAAAGAAAAAAGATGGACTTTGGAAAAGTGAGGAGTATCAAGAGGCTGCTGAGCTCACTTGGAAAGGGCAGGACACACTGCAGGCTACAGAGGTATTCCCAAATCCAGGTTGTCCTGACTTTGGTGTAAAAAACATAAGAATGAGTGACTTTTAAAAAATTTTTGTAATTTATCCTCAAATTAACAGCCAGAGAGCAGCTGAAACATCCCAGTGAATACCCAGGAGTCTGCCTAGGAGGGCTCTGTTCCCTGTAACCATGCTTGACACACTTTTCTGAGGAAGAATGTGTCAGAAAATGGATTTTGTGGCAGAAAATTGATCATGTCTCTGAAAGAGAGCTCCTGTGATAGCAGCTCCTTGTTACCAGTCATGCAGCATTGCCACATCATCAGCTGAACTGATTTCTCAGGACACAAAGTTTTGTAGAATAATCTAAATTAAAAACCCAACCAAGATGTGTTCACCAGAGTTTCTAAAGGTTTAACTGCAGGGCAGGAGTTCCTGGGGCAGGTGAGACTGTGAGGTATCCCCTTCTCTGTTTTTCCATCAGAGAGCTGAACTGCTGGGATGTTCTTCTGCTCCAGGTACCTGAAGGCTGTTTGGTGAGGAGGGGAACTTTGCTGTGCAGCCTGGGAACAGGCTGGCTGCACTCTGCTCTCCAGGATCAAACTGCCCTGCTCCACACAACATTGCTGTCACGTCCAAGGGCAGCTGCCACCCCTCAGCAGAGCTCATCCCACACCCTGCAGAGGGACATGAGCCCTTGGCTGACAGATCCCTGTCCCTGAGCCACCCCCCATGGATATTATGGATCACCTCATCATTCTCGACTGCCAGTTCAGAGGTCTGCCAGTCTGGGCAAGCTGCTTCCTCCACAAAAACCATCCTTCACCTATTTTTGGAAGTTTCTGTTGCTAAAGACAAGTTCCTTTGGAGAGGTGTGAACATAAGGATGTGGAGCACACTCTGCTGACCAGCTCTCTGACCCTGGGACCTTCTGCTCATCCTGGCTCCCTCTCCCTCAGGTTGGATAGCAGTGTATTGACTCCTACCTGCAGGAAGAACAGGTGTTGAGTGATTTCCTGGACCAATTCCTCCTCTGCGTTCTCAGGATAAAACTTGGCCAGGAAGTGAAAAGTTTTGGGCTCTTCTGTGGGAACATCATGATCCAGGACCTGTGGGATACAAAAGCCATTTGGTTTTTTCAAGGCAAGACCCAGCTCCCTTCTGTTGAGATGAGCACATATTCTGTCAGACACTTTTAGACATCTAGAACAGACCTAAATAGTTCAAACACCGTAGTTAAAAAAAGAAAACAAACATTTCTGACACTCCTAATGATGCAAGGGAACAAAAAAAGGCAGAAACAAACAGCATGAGAAATGAGACAGGGAAGGTTGATCCTGATCTGCCACGTGCTTGTTGCCTTTCCTGATACTTGCAGAGAGATGTTGGATCCTGCTGCGCCACCACCTGACTTTCTCCTTGTTTTCCTGCACTGAGTTTATCTCACTGGTGTTTCTTTCCAGCTTGCTCTGCTACTGCCCAGTTAAATGTTGGTTTAAACCTTAAAACCTGAGAGGTGGTACACCCAGGTCTCCCTTGGTGTCCATGACCATCTGGCTGTAGTGTCACATCCTTTGGATGTGAACAAGCCACACCTGACACCTCCAAACCCTTCCCCTCACAGATCTGGGGAGCATTTCCTCCCTTATCCCCATCTTCTTTTCACTCTGGTTTCCCTCCTCCCAAGCTCTCTGTATTTCTCAACAACAAAATAAGAGGCAACTCCACTTTTCTGCTGATGGTTTTGTGTTCAGAGGCACAAAAGAGAGAGTTTTAGGTTTCATTTGCTTTGCAGTCACCCCTAAGTGTAGCACCCCAGCATGGCTGTGTCCCAAAATGTCTCCAGGGGATTCAGTGTGCACAGATGCTGGAATGGGGCATCTCTGCCAGTTTTTCCCAGTCTGACACCCCCAGATACCACAGAGATGGGATTTAAGTGCATCTGTCCCAGTTCACCCACCACACAACTTCAGGCATGCAAAGACAAAAGGACATTTTTCCTTTGTCATCCCACACAACCTCTCAAGGGAAATATCCCTGTCCATGGCAGGGGCTAGGAATGAGATGAGCATTGAGGGTCCAGTGAGGGTCCCTTCCAACCCAAACCATTTTGGGATTTTGTGAACTTTGGTTCCAACCTTCTTGTCCATTTTGAGCCAAGCCACGGTGTCCTTGATCGTGTACTGCAGCCCAAAGAACCAGGTTTCCCGCAGTCCCAGTGTCCTGCACACCAGATCAAACAGGTCCTTCCCTTTCCACTTCACCTGCCAGAGAGCAAACAGGAAAGCAGAGTTATAAAGGTGGATTTCAGAACTTCTTTCTGTTCACCCAAATGCATTGTTTTCACCTCTCAAGGTCAACTTTAAACCTCCTGTGAACGTGTCTGGTACAGACATGAAAACACCCTAAGGAGGCACATGTTATCTCCTTCCATCTGATCTCATCTGCAGATCACCAGCTCCTCCCTCAGCAGGAAACTGAAATCTGATACCCTTTTCCAAAAAATGACACCATAAAGCCCCTGTTTCTTGCCCTGGGAAACTAAGGGGTCATTTAGGCTCTTGCTGAGCTCAGGTTTAGGCTCCTGAAATGTTTAGGTTCCTGCCTGTTGGCTGCAGGGAATAAAAATTCCTTTGAACCGCCCCTTGGTGGCTTTTTTGTGTCTCCCTACAGGCCCAGGAAGCCCTGCACAAGCACCACCATCAGCACCAGGGGTTCAGAGAGAGGAGCCACAAAATCAGCAGTGACACAATCCCTGCACGGAGCATCCAGAGCCAGCGACCCTGCACGAACAAAAGGGAGAAAAGAGCTCCAAAATCCCCATCGTTACCACTGAAGTCAGCAGTTCTCTGGGAGCACATTTTGATAGAGTTAAACTCCATTTTCTGCTGAAAATGTTGGTGACAGAAGCAGCCAAGGAGCAGAGAAAATTGGTTGCTCAAGGACCATGTCCTTGGAGCAATCCTGCAGCTGCATCCATGATGCTGTGCAAGTTTGCTCATAAAACCGGGAGGTGCTGGGAGGCAGAGAGGTGAAGAGGGACATAAACCACGTGAATCTAATATGCCAAAGCCACTTTGGTCTTCCATCTGCACGCTGAAAACAATTGCTGGACCGAGACATACGGCCATTACTCCAAAGCCCTTGGGCAAACAGATCTCGCGCACTCTCTTGTCACTACAACTCAATCCTGGTGCCACCTGGACGCATCAATATTAACGCCGGGGCCGCTCCCGCTGTCACCCACTGCCGCCTTGTGGGCACAGCCAGGCCCGGCTCAGCCAAGCTCTGCCTTTCAGTGATGACTCCGTCACTGCTCTCCCCCTTCCCGGAGAGCACAGACACACGCGCTGACAGTCCCGGAATAGGACAAAGCAGCCGCCACCCTCCCGACAAACACCACCCCCGGAGCGCTCGCCGCGATTCGGATCGGGCGCTGTCAACACCTCGGGGTCAAAACGCCAGGAGCAGCAAGTTTGGCAGTGCTGTAATTATAACCCCCCTAATTTCACACATTTCACTATCCTCCAGCCCCCGGGATGGGCTCCAGCTCGGCACAGGATGGCTTAGACTGCAGAAGATCTTTTCCTGACTATGATTTTAAGTGGGAGGTTAATTCGAGGGCTCAGACAAAACAGAGTGAGGCCCATTAAAAGAGCTATTTGGTACCATTTTTGCAGGCACATAAAAGCAGGCTGCCAGCAAAAGGCTATTTCTTCACTAAACTGCTTTGTATAAAGCATTATGGGCTGTTTTTCCTTCTCTAAGACCGTACTTCAGTCTCAGCACAGCAGTGCCTGCACCAAACCTTCCCAGGCCAGGCTGCTGATGGCAGCAGGACGTGGCTCCACATCCCATGGGATCAGTGTGTTAAACCTGGAATTTCCACTGGCTGTGACTCCTCACTGAATCACCTCAGGTACCCAAACCGTGCTAAAGAGCTGACAGGACCCAAAGGTTTCCTCTCAAAACACAAACCACCAGTTTGTTTTGAAGAGCAGCACTGCGGATTAAAGCAGGAGCTTTGTGCAGTTTCTACCTGGTGATTGGAATTTTGAATGGTTTGGGTGGGAAGAGACCTTAAAGCCCACCCAGTGCCACCCCTGTTATGAGCAGGAACACCTTCCACTATCCCAGGGCTGCTCCAAGCCCTGTCCAGCCTCACCTTGAACACTTCAGGGATCCAGGACCAGCCACAGCTTCTCTGGGCATCCTGTGCCTGGGTCTCACAGCTGGATTTCTTCATAACCTAACCTAACCTAACCTAACCTAACCTAACCTAACCTAACCTAACCTAACCTAACCTAACCTAACCTAAATCTCTTCCCTTTCAGTTTAAAACCATTTCCCCTTCCCCTACCACTATTTGCCTGCATTAAAAACTCTCTCTCCTTTTTTTATGAGCCCCTCTTTAAGGGACTGTATTTTAAGTGAGGCTTCTGCTGCTGCATTTTACACCAGCGCTTTGTCACCACGCGTTTCTGTGGTGGCAGGAATAGACATTTAACATTCTTGCACAATGCTCAAGACTCCAGCCATAACAGAGCACATATCCTCCCCAACTGTGCTGAATTACCTTCATTAAATATATCAATGATCAGCAGCCACCTTTATTCCAACAGACATGATTTCCCTCCACACCTCGGTACTTAAAATAACCATCTGCATTCAAGTGGCATCTTTTGACAGCTGAACTCCACCTGCTTTACAGACATCCAGGACCTCAGCCCTCCTCACCCATACTTTACAGGCTTTGTGTCATTAACTGCCACATTCTGTGGTTGTAAACTACTAGATAAAAAGCCCCTCCAGGGCATGAGGGGATGGACAGAGCTGCTGTCCAGAGAGCCTAGGCGACAGCCAGGACAGGCTGGCCGTTCCCATCCACACTGTGTCCGTCACACCATCCCCTCCCTGCACAGCACTCGTGACACCTGAAGCACAAAGATGATTTTACAAGCCATTCTGAGCTCCTGAAGACAAAACTAAGCAGCTCAGAGCAGAAAAAAACCTTCTCAGCCGTATGCTGGGGCGGCTGGCACGATGCTGTAACAAAGCTCCATCTCCCAGCAAAAAGCTACATCATGATAACCTCAATGTGACCGTCAGGACAGAGAGGGATGCGTCACTCCAGCATGCTCCCTCTGCTGCAGGCATCACCTCTGACATTTGCAGCTCCTTTCCCATTAGCAGGATCACAGCACGGGTGGCTGCAGGGATTCAGGAGCTGCAGAAGGGACACGGGAATGAGGCGCGTTATACACAGGCTGTTACTCCACCGAGCTGTTTGTGTTCTTTGCTAAGTACAGAGCGGTTAAAATCTATCAGCAAAGCATTTTAAATTAACAGCACTAACACTGCAAACTCTCCAGCCAGTGGCTAGAACTGAGTATTTCCAGCCCAGATTATTGGCATCATCTTTTTCTCTGGCGGAGACGGCGCATTTGGCATCTATTAACAGGGTTTGCATTATTTATTAACCTGCACCGGGAGTCATTTCCAACTCGCAGGCAACTGCGCGATTTATTTCGGAGCATAACCTCTCTGTCAAGTTTCACAACTGCTCCTCAGCTCCCCACTCGATAAAGCAGCTCCAAAACTGAGCAAAGGGTTGTCTGATTCTCTCATCAGGGGTGACAAGGAGGGAGGGCAAGCCAGGGAATGGAGCTGCGTTGGGAGGTTTAGGTGGAGATCAGGGGAAGGTTCCTCTCCCAGAGGGTGCTGGGCACTGCCCAGGCTCCCCAGGGAATGGGCACAGCCCTGAGGCTGCCAGAGCTCCAGGAGCCTTTGGCCAGCACTACCAGGGATGCCCAGGGTGGGATTGGCGGGGGATCTGGGCAGGGACAGGGGGGGCTGGATGATCCTTGTAGGTCCCTCCAGCTCAGGATATCCCACAGTTCTAAAAAATGAGCAGCAAAGGACAAGGGGGTGCAAGCATCCTGCACAGAGAAGGCTGAGTCAGGGGTCTGCACAGAAAAGAGATCCCCAAAACATTGTCAGGTGATGTTTTTCCTTCCAACAATGTCAAATGTGGTAGAGGGGAGACAAGAGAGATGAGTTTAATTTAATATTTAGGTTCCTCACACAAGAGGCTCTCCTGGGACAACAGGGAGGTGCCCAAACTTCAGGGGACAGAACCTGTCTCTGCTCAGGGGGCACAGATGAAGATCTCACCTTCTCCTTATCACAAACACAAACCCCTGGAGCTTCAGCTCTTGCTGTGATCAGGCTGGGCAATAAGGGCACAAAAAAGTGAGCAGAGGACACCAAGGCTCAGCTGCTTCCCAGGAAAACCCAGAGCAGCAGTCTCTGCACACCCCACCCATGGGATGAGGTTAAGGCACGACCTTGCAGAAATGACTCACATTCACAGAGTATTTTACTGCACCAATTTATCCGTAAATAACACAGAAAATGGCTTTTTGCTTTGCAGATAATTTTATTAGGTGTTAGCTCTATGCCAGGGACGTAAACAGAGGCAAGAGCCCCTGCTGTGACATGACAGCCCAAGGACTGCTGGGAAAAGGGGACCAAGCCCCAGGAAAAAGTGCTGAGAGTGAACTTATTCCTGTTTAGAATCAAGTTTTAATGAGAGAACGTGACATCTCTTCACTGAAACGGAGATGGAGAAGGCAGAAGGGAGAGAGCTGGGTCTGAGCAGAGCATCCCTCCACTAACCCTCCACCTGGGAATGAGGAAATGGATGTAGGCAGTAGCTATTCCAAACCCCATCCCACAGGAGATGCCCAAACCACCCAGCCGCAACAATTCACAAGTGAAATGGAGATGATTTTGAGACTGCAGACCACACTTATTTCTCCTTCTGGACCTGAATGATAACCACAGTGCCACAGACAACCATTTATTTAGATTTAAAGCTCATTTGGAGCAAACAGGGAATCAAAAATGTAATATTCGTCAATTTTGTTTTAAATAAAGTGATGTCAAATATTTTCAATTGCCATTTACTGAGTCACAGGGCTAGGCTGTAAAAGTTATTTTTATTTACTAATGCTACACGACAACTCAATAATGAGCTTTTAATTAAAACCTATTTCTGTTAACCACCGAGGAGGCCAAAAACGCGCCCAGGCGTGAGGGTGCAGATGGTGCAGCCAAGCACGTTCCGAGGTGTCTGCCCGAGACAGAGACGGAGCGGCAACGCCGGGGACAGGAGGCTGTGACCAGACAGAGCCAGGGGACAGGCAGCGGACAGCAACTGGTGACAATGTGCCCCTCTGCCCTGCTCAGGTGAGACTTCACCTGCAGAGCTGCCTCCAGATCTGGGGTCCCAGCACAGGAAGAACTTGGAGCTGCTGGAGAGAGTCCAGAGGAGGCCATGGAGATGCTCCAAGGGCTGGAGCCAGGCTGGGAGAGCTGGGGGTGCTCACCTGGAGAGGAGAAGGCTCCAGGGACACCTCAAGCCCTTTCCACTGCCCAAAGGGGCTCCAGGAGAGCTGGAGAGGGACTGGGGCAAGGGATGGAGGGACAGGACACAGGGAATGGCTTCCCACTGTCAGAGGGCAGGGATGGATGGGATATCGGTGAGGAATTGTTCCCTGTAAGCACAGACTGAAGCTGTGGCTGCCCCTGGATCCTTGGCAGTGCCCAAGGCCAGGCTGGATGGGGCTTGGAGCAGCCTGGGATAGTGGAAGGTGTCCCTGCCCATTGCAGAAGATGGAAGAGAATGAGCTTTAAGGTCCCTCCCAACCCAAACCATTCCATGATTCCATGTCCCAAAGCCACACCTCACCCTGTAAGTTGGGCTCCCACAGATGAAGAGTTACAGGATCAAGCAGCAGCTCAGTGCAGAGCAAGAAACTCCAAGAGGACAAAAGGAGGGTTTGGATTCTGCAGGGAGCTCTGCTGAGGATGCACAGAGCTGTAACATCAGCCAGAGCGGTCTCTGTGCTGCACTTACACATCTGCAGCACGACATTGTTCCCTGCCCCAGAAGGGATAGCCCCAGGCCTTCCCTCCATGCAGGAGCTGATTGCTGATGGACACGAGGTGTTTCAGCCCCAGCCTGACCTGCTCTGATGAGCCCTCAACACTGCTGAGCTCTGAACACAGACAGCTCACCCGGGCTGGGAGGGGCAGCCAGTGGCTCACCTCGGGGTGATGCCAGGTTTAATGCCTCTCTTCCCATTCCCAGGGCTGGGTCATTCCCTACCGGTGGTGCCTCCCAGCTTCAAGATTATTCCCAGGGCTGCTTCCCTGTTCAAGTACCTTTAATTTCAAAAACCACCTACTTGAAAGACACTGCCTGTACAAAGAAAAAAAAAGAAAAAAAAAAAAAAAAAAAAAAAAAAAAGAGGTATTAAAGAGCATCAAAACTGGAGTCTACACACCAAAAGAGATTTACTGTCCCAAATGCCCTCCCTCCTTCCCCTCTGCATCAACACATCTCTGGATTAATTAACAGACTCTGGAGATTGACAGCAGTTTTGAACAGTCTTTGGAGAAAAGTAACAGGAGTTTCTTACTGGATTGGAAGAGGCTGTGATGGGAGCAGGGGACCCAGAGAACTTTTCAGGTGCAGGGTGAGGCACCAAAGCCAAAGAGAATCCATGTCCACAAGTCACAAGCACAACCTAAGGAAATGAACTGCATCCAAGCAAGACACCTCCAAAACACCAACTCCCAAATGTCAGTGGTGTGAATCAGAAATTCTGAGGTTTTGGGGAATAAACCCCTCCAGGACATGAGTGAGGAAACAGCCTTTACCTGCTGTGTCTCAGATTCAAAGAGAGCAGCACTTGCTCCTGAGTGCTGGCACAAGATCAGGACACACAAGCACGTGGAGGAGCAAAACACTGACTTGACAGCTGGTATACCAACTATTTACTTGGGATCATGTAGCTGAGGGGGATTATTTCTCTCAGCTTTTTTAAACAGCTGTTCCTGCACACAGACTGCTCTTTTCCTGTTAGGTTTGTGTCCACTCACAAAGCTTTGCAGCATCAAGAGGTCATTGTCCCTACCAGCACCCTGCTCCCTGAAATTGGGAATGTATGGATCTTTATAAATCCCTTCCAAGTATCCTGCAATGCAGAAGGAAGCCAAGGGCATTCTGCTCCCTGATTTCCTCCTCCTGCCTTTTTATTTTGGTGCAGTGACTGGACACAGCTCAAAACTCAGCTTGGATTTACTGCACCAGCTCTTCCTCAAAAACTCATTTCCACCCAGATTTCCACCACCAAATCCTTGGTTGTTCCTGTTCCAGAAGATGAGCTTTGCAGCTCAGCTACACAAGTCCCTGTGTCTGGTAACAAAGGGAGAGCACTCGGCCACACATGGCCGAAATCAGGACTCTTCTACTTACAAGGGCTTTACATCCAACCTCATCCAACTGGCCCTGCCCTGAGTGGGGCACTGGGCTAAAATAAAGATCCCTTCCAACCAGGATTATCCTCTGGACAGAGAGGAACAGCTTAAGCACTGATGCAATAACTGGATGCATGTTTAGACCAGCAAATACATCAGCCTCTTCTCGCTGCTTGAACACTTAAGCTGTTTCTCCAGGCTGGCTGTAAAGCTTTTCCAATTCATTTTTGAGACATCAAAAGATAAAGGTTGGGCAGCGAGCTGCACCTTGATGGAGTCACCATCCCTGCAGGATTCAAGCCCAAGATCACAACACAACAGAAAGGGAAAAGCACACCCTTTGGAAAATGGTCCATGGCTCAGAGATGGAGAGACACTAACAGGGCTGAGCACTTGCAAGAGGAAGAAATTGGGAAAGACACCCAGGAGATCAAAAGAAGGATGGAGGGGATCTCCCACCAGCCAGGGAACTTGGTTCTGAGAGGGAAAAATACACACATGGTGGGGGGGAGAACAACCTGACATCAGCTGCACCACACCCTGCCATCCCACCAGAGACAGGGTGAACAGTGCTTTGGAAGTGGACTCAAAAACACCACGGGGTTTTCATTACTGAATAACTCATGGAATGGTCTGGGTGGGAAGGAACCTTAAAGCCCATGTTGTTCCACCTCCCTGCCTTGGACAGGGATATCTTCCACTATCCCAGGGTACTCCAACCTGATCCCCACGGCCAGGGATCTAGGACAGCCACAGCTGCTCTGGGCACCCTGTGCCAGGGACTCAGCAGCCTCCCAGGGAAGAGGCTTCCACGTTGCTCTCAGAAAGGTGAGGCAGCTGGGGTTGCTTTAGCACAGGGATTCAAGAGCTATGCAAATGTCTATCCTTCCTCCAGATGTTATCAATTAATTAGGTACAGCTCATACCTCGAAGATGGAAGTAACAAAAGGAAGACACTCGCTTCGTGCCTCCAAGATTTCCCCAAACAAATTTGAAGTCTTTAAAGTGAAACCTCAACCATGATTATTAATCTGCATCGCCGTGTTAGAAAGATTAAGATTTCATTTCTAGGAATTATTTTAGATTTAGGCTCAATTTAGAGACATCAACTGCAGAATAAACAGATGCAAAGCAGGTTTAATCCCTTAAATTGCACAGCTGGGGATTTCTAGGGAGCAGACTGAAAAAACAGCACTGAGAAAAGAAGGTGAGCCTTCAGCAGCTATGGCTGGGTCATGGAATCATGGAATATCCTGAGCTGGGAGGAACGTCCAGGGATCACGGAAGACCAACTCCAGACATCCAACAGAGCAGCAGCTCCCTGTCCCTGTCAGCACGAGGTGCCACTCAGAAGCCACAAAAACACATCTGAAGAGTCCCCCAAACCGCAGGATTCCCACTGCACCTCCTTCCACTGATCCTCTCAAGAGTTTGTGAGGCAGATTTCCCTCTCCTTCCTGGCCAAAGGCACCTCAAAGCACACAGATAGCTGGGAAAACAGTGCTGCTCACTCTTCTCCCGGCAAACCTTGGGATAGGGGCCAGATTCCCTCAGGGAGGAGCACAATCTATCCCAAATAATCGACTCTCCCACCCCAGTGGCTCTCAGGAGGGCACAAACTCCACTTCTGGCTCTCACTGTGGGTGTAGAACAAGCCAAGCCCCTCCCTGGGCCACCTTCCCAGCCCAGCCACTCGAGGTGTGTCTGATCCCTCTGTCCAAGGGATGTTCCTGCAGAGTCAGCACAACAAGGAGCTTTCCCCAGAGCCTCCCAAGTGCAACACAAAACCAGGGACAGAGATCCAGCCAAGGAACTGCCCTGCTCACATGGAGCTTGGATAAAATTCACACCTCCATCTGGGCAGGGAACAAGCCCAGGAAGCCACAGAGATGCTCCAGGGACTGGGGCCCCTCTGCTCTGGAGCCAGGCTGGGAGAGCTGGGGGTGCTCACCTGGAGAGGAGAAGGCTCCAGGGAGAGCTCAGAGCCCCTTGCAGGGCCTGAAGGGGCTCCAGGAGAGCTGGAGAGGGACTGGGGACAAGGGCTGGAGGGACAGGACACAGGGAATGGCTCCCACTGCCAGAGGGCAGGGATGGATGGGATATGGGGAAGGAATTGTTCCCCGGCACGGTGGGCAGGCCCTGGCACAGGGTGCCCAGAGCAGCTGTGGCTGCCCCTGGATCCCTGGCAGTGCCCAAGGCCAGGCTGGGAAGGGCTGGGAGCAGCCTGGCATGGTAGAAGGTATCCCTGCCCATGGCAGGGGGTGACACTGGATGAGGTTTAAGGTCCCCTCCAACCCAAACCATTCATAATTCCATGAAAACTCACTCCTAACCTGCAAGGTGTGAAATAGCCCCATCACGCACTTGCATCCATGCATTCATCCATGCATCCATCCATGCATCCTGCCTCATCCTGCTGAAGGGTGAGGCCTGATTTCCCTCTGGACCCCCCCAGCAGCAGCTCCAACACAAGGAGCCCTCAGCAGGGCCTGAGCTCCTTCCAGCTGCACGAGTCTCTCTGCAGCAACAGGTTCCTTTGGCAGGAACCTCCCAGAAAAGTCAGCTGGAGATGGAGCAATTCCACAGCCAAATCCCACGGGAGTGCTGCCTCCTGGCTGCACAAAGCCCCTGATCCCAGCGGGAAATGACACCCGGCCACAGCACTGAAACTCACAATTATTTACTTTTCACCATCAGTCATTGCTGCCGCCTCGGGAAACCAGGAAAAACAGAGCCAGGACATTCCCACTCTGCTGGAAGTGGGAAGCTCACAGGGCTGCCCAGAGCAAATCCTTAATCCCTAAGAAAAGCAGGAAGTCCTTCAGGGCCGAGAGCAGATTTCTAGAGCGAGAAAATGGGTGATGACAAACTCCCCTTGACTGATGGGCGCTGGGATTACCTCAGGGTTTGGGTCAGGATAATGAAATATAAACTCTTAAATGCAGAGGTTGGACTGGGGTTTCAGTGTTTGTGTGGCCAAGCCCTCAGGATCAGCTGAAAAAGCAGAGCAGATCCCAGGGTTTGGCAGCAACACCCTGGGAGAAGGTTTTTAAAAGTTCCAAGGGCCCCAAAAAGGGAAATTATCACAGAAAAGGCAGGCCCAACCCCCTGGAGCATCCCTCAGCCTCGTGGTGAGCTAAGGGCTGAGGAAAATGCCAAAATTCTGTCCTTGGGCATTTGTGGAGCACTTGGGAGTTGGATTCCTGTGGATTCAAGCCTTGGCACTGAGATTCCTCAAGCCCTGTGACAGCCACAGTGTAGTGGTGACTTGGGCTGGGATGGCAGGACAGCACAGGATTAGAGCCCAAAGGAAGCTGGACTGTGATGAGAATAAAGCTGAATTATAACCAGGATAAAACTGAATTATGCCCAGAATGAAGCTGAATTATAGACAAAGCATAGCGTTAATAAGCTGAATAATGCCAAATTGCACCCAGAATGAGACCGAATTATAAACAGAATGCAGTCAAATTACAACCCAAATACAGCTAAATTACACCTGGAGTGAATATGAATTATTGCCAGAATAAAGCTGAATTATAACCAAAATATAGGATGGATAATAACCCGAAAAATGCCAAATTATACCCAGGCTAAAGCCAAATTATACTCAGAAAAAAAAAGCCAATTTATGACTAGAACAACGCTGAATTACACACATAATAAGGATTAATGATAACAAAAATAAAGCCAAACTATAACCAGGATACAACTGAATTGCACACACAATAACATTGAATTACAACCAAAACAAAGCCAAGTTATGACCAAAGTAAAGCCAAATTACACCGATTCATAACCAAAGCAAAGGTGAATTACTACCAAAAAACCAAAAAAAAACCCCAAAGCCAAGCCGAATTATAACCAGAATAATGTGCAATTATCACCAAAATCACAGCAGGATAACGCCGATTTATAACCAAAACAAGGCTGTGCCGCTGCTGGCCCAGGGCAGGCCTCGGGAACCGGCGGGGGGTGGGGGGAACCGGGAGGGGGCTCCGGGCCCCTCAGGGCTCTGGGGGGGTCTGGGGGGCCCGTCCCCCTCAGCGGGACCCCCGCGCCCGCGCGGGCCGTCACCTCGCAGCTGAACTCCATCTCGGCGTCCATGGTGGCGATGCGCACCGTGAAGGTCTTGGGCTGCTTGCGCTTGAGGGAGCTGAAGCTCATGCGGGACGCGATGGCCCCGGCCATGGCGGCGCAGCGCGGTCACCGCGGCGGCGGCGCCATGGCGGCCTAGCCCCGCCCCCTCCGTCGTGCCATTGGCCGCGCGGCGCTGTGCGCCCGCCCCTGCCGCACCTTATAGCCAATAGAAAGGGGTATGATAGAGAGGCGGGAGCAGAAGCGGCTGTGATTGGGTAGAGAGGACGCCGCTCAAGAGAAGGGGTGGGGTGAGGCGGGGGCAATAACAGGGGTGAGGAAGAGATTGGGCGTGGCAGTGTCGCCCCCTGGCGGCAGGCGGAGCGCTCTGCTCGCGGGGACAGGCTCCAGGAGGCGGCGTGGGGACAACGGGACATGGGGACACGGGGATATGGGGACACGGGGACATGGGGGCACCGGGGCATGGGGACGCGGGGACATGAGGACACGGGATGTCGGGACACGGGGACACGGGAACACCGGGATATGGGGACACGTGGAGACGGGGAACACCGGGACAAAGGGACATGGGGACACAGGGACACGGGCGACATGAGGACAAGGGGGACACCGGGACACTAGGACACGGGACAGTGTCAGGGGACCCTGGCGTGTCCGGGGCCCGTGAGATGTCAGGGGTCCGCGGGGTGTCCGGGTTCCCCGGGTCAGTGGTGTGTCCAGGGTCTGTAGGGGTCCCCGGGATGTCTGGGGGTCCACGAAGTGTCAGAAGCCCGTGGGGTGTCAGGGATCTGGGGGTGTCCGGGTGTGTCCCGGAGTGTGTATGGTCCGTGGGGTATGAGGGTCCTTGGGGTGTCAGGGATCGCTGAGATGCGAGGGTTCTGTGGGTCCATGAGGTCCTTGAGGCGTCCCCGGTACTGTGGGTGTCCCCAGCGCCGTGGGTGTCCCCGCGGGGCGGGGTTCCCTGGGTGACACGGGGTGCCGCCCCCTCGGTGGTTGCCGGGGCAAGGAGACCCACGCGGCCCCGGGGGCACCCGGGTGTCCGGGCTCGTGGGTGAGGGCAGAGACTGGGACCAGCCCCCGGGGCGGGCGGGGACACGGGGCAGGACCGGGACTGCGGCTGGGACCGGGACTGGGACTGCATCTGGGACCGGGACCGGGACCAGCGCGGCGCAACGGGACAGGACTGGCACCAATAGCGGGACACCGGACGGCGCCGGGAGCAGAACCAGCCGCGGTAATGGACCTGGGACCGTCCCTGGGATGAGGAGACCGTGGCTGGGACCCGTCACCAGCGCAAGGCGACGGGACCGCCACCCCGATGGGTGTGGGATAATGGGCTGGGAGCTGGGACGAGCACGGGGGAACGGAACTGAAACTGGGACCCGCTCAGAGTTAATGGGACAGAAACTGAATCCAGCACGGGGGAGATTGGGATCACTTCAGGGTTACTGGGATGGGAACTGGGACCAGCTCAGGGTTACTTGGACAGAAACCGGGACCAGTACAGGGGGACGGGGCGGACCTAAATCCGGCAGGAGCAGGAGGGGGAAGGGACCAGAGGGAGCCGAGAAGCCCCCCCGACACCCCCGGGGGGACCCAGGCGTCCGGGAGCAGCCCCCGCCCCCGCAGAGGGAAGAACGGGGCCTCTGTCCCGGCGGGGACAATGGGGACATTGATGGGGACCCCCCGGGCCCCGCTGCCTCCGCAGGACCCCCCATGGCAGAAAGCGACGACCCCGCCCGCCGGGACCCCGCCCCCGCTGGCCCCGGCACCCAGGTGGGCGAAGGGGGTGCGGGCATGAGGGGAAATTGGGGAACCACGGGGGGGTGTGGGGGGTTGTAGGGGTTGGGGGGGAGAGTTTGGGGAACCCTGGGCACCCGAGTGGGGCATGTGGAGCATTGTGGTGGACGGGGGGGCCCAGGAATCCATAGGGTCTTATGGGGCACAAGGGGGGATCTCTGGGCAGCTGGGGGGGCATTGTGGGCTAGAAAGATAAATTGGGGTGGGAGGGCTGGGGGACTGTGGGGGTGTTGGGGACCCTTCCTTGGCCCCTGCCATGGGTGACCCCCCTGCCCAGCCCTGCCGGCCCGTGCCGAGGGTCCACGCCTTTGGAAAGGGGGAGCAGGCGCTGCGGAGGGACCCCCGCACCCCCCCCGCCATGCAGGGCTGGCTGCACAAGCAGGTGAGGTGGTGGGCACGGGGAGGGCTGGGGAGGGGGCTCAGGGGCTGTGTGGGGTTTGTGGTGTGGGATTCTGTGGGGGTTGTGGGTTTTGGGGGGACCTGGGGCGGTGCTGGGGAGCTGGAGGGTGTAGGGGGTTGGGAGGGTCTGGAGTGGGGGGCCGTGGGGGTGGATGTGGGGCTTGGGGGGGGATCAGAGGGAGTTGGGGGGGGTCAGTGGGTGGTGACGGGGGGGTTATGGGGAGATCAGAGATGCGTGGTCGGACCAGGCAGTGTGGGGCGGTTATGGGGTCTAGGATGGAAGAGGTTGCCGGGGGTTATGGGGTTCGGGGGTCTGGCGTGGCAGGGAGTCCTGGGGGGTGAGGATCTTGGGGGGATCGGAAGGGATTGAAGGGTCTGGGGTAGCAGAGGGTCCCGGGGGGGGATGGGCTGCGGAGGATCAGCCCCCATCCCCCTCCATCGCTTCTCAGGACAGCTCGGGGCTGCGGCTCTGGAAGCGCCGCTGGTTTGTACTGGTGGATCTCTGCCTCTACTACTACCGGGGTGAGGGGGCACGGGGAGCTGGGACACCCGGAGGGCCTGGAGACCTGGGGGTCAGAGGACTTGGGTGACCTGGTGTTCCTGGGGGTCAGCGGTCCCAGGGTGTCCCTGGGTCATTGGGGGGGTTGAGGGGTCCTGGGGTGTTGGGCAGTCCTTGGAGGACCAGGAATCCTGGGGGTTTGGGGGTCCAATCCTGGGGGTGTTGGAGGCCCCTGGGGCAGTCAGAGATCTCAGTGGGATCAAAGATCCCTGGGGTGTTTGGGGGTCTCTGGGGGAGTCAGGGATCCCCCGGGGATTGGGGGTCTCTGGAGCATTGGGAATTCCTGGGGACTGGGGTCCCTGAATGGATCAGGGATTCCCCAGGATCAGGGCTCCCTGGGGGCTTGAAGAGGTCTTTGGTAGGGTTCTAAGGTCTGACCTAACCCCGGGAGGTTTGGCGGCATCAGAGGAGGTCCCCGGCGTTCCCCTGATGGTACTGGAGATCTCGGGGTGCAGGTGGGGATGCTGGTGCCCCCATGGTGACCTTCTTCTGCCCCCAGACAGCAGCGAGCAGCAGGTCCGGGGCGGCCTCCCCCTGCCCGGCTACGAGATCCGCGTCCTGCCCGCCGCCCCCCGCGCCCCCCGCGCCCCGCAGTTCCTCTTCACGGTCAGCCCCGGCTCCCCGGGACCCCGAATCGGGACCCCGACACCTGAGCCCGCTCTAGCAAGGCTCCCCCATTCCCAGGCTGAACATGCCGGGATGCGAACGTACTGCCTGGGGACCGAGAGCCCCGAGGAGCTGCACGCCTGGGTCTGTGCCCTGCGCCGGGGGGCATCGGCCCTGCCCGGGTGAGTGGGGCACGGGGGGCACCGGGGGGGCACAGAGAGGGCCCGGGTTTGGAGGGGTTTGGAGGATCCCAGGGAGCAGGAGGAGGTTGGACAGTTTGGGGAGGGACAGAGAGGGTTTGAGGGATCTGCGGAGGGAGGTGACAGAGGGTTTGTGGGGGTGACAGAGCGTTTGGCGGGGTTTTGTGGGCAGTTAACCCTTTAACTCCTGTTTTCTCCCCCCTTCCCAGCTCGGCCCGCTCCCTCACCCAGCAGGCCCTCCAGGAACCCCGGGCTGCGGATCCTCCCTCGCCCCCGTTGCCCACGCACTCCCCGGGGGAGGGGCTGGGGGACCCACCCGTGTCCCCTCCTTGCTGCCCCCCAGTCCCTCCACTGCCCCACAGCGAGGTGAGATCTGGGCTGGGGGAGAATTGAAATGGGGGGAGATATTAGGGGGACAAGTACTGGGGAGATTATGGGGCAGACCCTTGTGGGGAGGGGGGGATATGGGGCAGAGCGGGGGGACTGAGAGGTGGGGGCGGGGGCTCTGGGGCAGAGCGGGGCTGTGGGCAGAGGGGGTTTGGGGCAGGAGCGGCTCTGGGTCCGGCCGGAGCAGCGCTCCTTGTGCCTTCCCGCAGGTGCCCCAAGCCCAGGAGGAGCCCCTGTCGCGGGGATGTCCCCCCAGGTCCGGGGACACGCCGGGGGGTCCGCGGGGACACCCCGAGCCCGCGCCCGCAGGTGAGACCCGGCCACGCCCCCGGGTCCGCCCCTACCACGCCCCTTGGCCGAGCTGCCCCGCCCATTCTGGCCCCGCCTCCCCAGAGCGGAACCCGAGGAAACCCCGCCCCCCTGGAGCAGAGCCTCAGCCCCCGCCGGAACGAGACATCGGGACCAATCAGCCACCGGTCTCTCCAACCGCCTCTTCTGATTGGCTGCCGAGTGCTGCCGAATCTGTGGGCACCGCCCCCGCTCCGGCATCCAATGAGGCGTCGCGGCGGCGGAGGGAGGGGGCGGGAGGGCGTGGCCGGGCGCGAGAAGGTGTGGCCGGGCGGCCAATCAGGATCACGCTGCTGCAGGCCAGCTTTTGAGGGGGCGGGGCCGGGCCGAAGGGGCGGGGCCCGGTGGGCACGCGCGGCGCGCGGCCCCGCCGCGGTGCGGAAGATGGCGGCGGGAGCGCGCGTCGGGAGCGCGGCGCTGCGGCGGCTGCGGGGCGGGGGCGCGGGCGCGGCGCCGCGGGGCGCGCGGTGAGTGGGGACCCCCGGGCGGGGACCCCTGGAACCCCAGCCCTGAGAGCCCCCGCGGCATCCCCGGATCCCTCATCCTCCCCCGGACTCCGCGTCCAGCCCGCTCCCCGCATCTCCCCCGGCGGGGACGCCCCGCATCCCCCTCCCTGCACCTGCAGCTTCCCCGGACCCCGCATCCCTCCTGCTCCCCGCATCCCCCCGGGCGGAGACCCCACCTCTGAGCCCTTGCGGCCCAGATCTTCCCCGCTCTTCGCATCATCCGCATCCCGCTCTCCCGAGCCCTCCCATTCTCCCCGGACCCCGCATCCCCCCGGGCAGGGACACCCGTATCCCCCCTTCTGAGACCCCTGAGCCCCACCTTTGTCCCCGCATCTCCCCGGGAGGGGACCCCCGCACCCCCCTCCCCTGGGCTTCCTGATTCCCCCCCTGGACCCCGCATACCCCCCGCTCCCCGCATCCCCCCGGGCGTGGACCCCGCACCCCCCTCGAGCCCCCTGAGCCCTCCCCGGACCCCGCTGCCCTCCCCGAGCCGGCGGGTGGCCCCCGGAGTGGCCCCACGGTCGTTGCCTCGCTGGGGACAAAGGTCTGGCCGCAGCTCGGACCCGGGGCCGAGGGGCCCCGTTCCCCCCACCCCCGCCACTGCCCGACCTTCTCCCGGCACCGGAGCCACCTCTGGGGCTGTTGGGGAGCCCCGGGGGACAGGATGGGGTCTGCTCCCGTAGCCCCACGTCCCCTTGTCCCCTTGCCCGTGGAAGGGTCACCAGCTCTGGAGCAGCCCCTGGGTACAGGGGATCCTATGGGGGATGTCCCCATGTCCCTTTGCCCATGGAGGGGTCACTGTCACTGCAGTGGCAGTGGGGCTCCCATGGGGGTGCCCCCCTTGTCCCACCCCCCCACACCAGTGTCCTTGCTCTGCTGGGCAGCATGGCCACCCCCTCTGGGTCCAGGGGACAGACTGGAGCTGGGGACAGACCCAGCCCACACCTGGGATGGGGCTCCCAGAATGAACTGAGCAGAAGCCCGTGGAGGCCCGGGGCTCCCTGGAAGCCGGACAATGGAGGCAGCTGCCCGCAGGACTAGCAGTGAGGCCTCTGGATTCTGCTTTGCCGGCCATTCCCGGCCATTCCCGGTGATTCCCGGTGTCCCCCTGCCCCGCTGTCCCGCAGGGGGTACTCCAGGGATGTGGAGGGCAGCTGGTTCCGCTCCCTCTTCGTGCACAAGGTGGATCCCCGCAAGGACGCACATTCCAACCTCCTGTCCAAGAAGGAGACCAGCAACCTCTACAAGATCCAGTGTGAGTGCTCCTGCCAGGAGCACGGCTGGGGTGCACCCCTCATCCACCCACTGGAATCCCCATTCCCAGATCCTTCTCCTTCCCTCCCCCATTCCCAGCCCTCTCTCCTGTCCCTACAGTTCACAATGTGAAGCCGGAGTGCCTGGAAGCCTACAACAAGCTGACGTGAGCACACTGAGGGGCCTTCCCAGCCTCCCAGTGGGGTTTTGGGGTGCTGTTCTGGATCGACAGGGGTGGGAGGGCTCCTGGAGCTCCTGGGTGGATCTGTATCCCCTTTTCTGTGCCTCAGTTTCCCTCCCTGTGAAATGGATGCATCCCCCAGGCTGTGCCAGATCCTGTCTGGGAAGGCAAAGAGGGGCACTGGGAGGGTTTGGGGTACTGCCCCCCACCCCACTGCACCCCTCTGTGCCTCCACAGAGAGGAGGTGCTGCCCAAGCTCCATTCGGACCCCGACTACCCCTGTGACCTGGTGGGCAACTGGAACACGTGGTACGGCGAGCAGGACCAGGCAGGTGAGGCCAGGCAGCTCCTGCAGCCTCTGCTGCCACAGGCAGAGATCTTGGTGGGTCATTGGGGTACTCCTCCCCTTCTGTTGCAGTGTGGTTTTATACTTTGTAATACTTTGTAATAGTTCTGGTTTTGTATCCCCGTGTCTTTCCCAAGTGGTTTTTCCCAGATTGTATCCCTTCCCTTCACCTGTGTAATCCCTTTCCTTTGCTGAGATCCCCCCCAAATCCCACCCTGGCTCTCTGTCAGTCACTCAGCATCCCATCCCCTCCATCCAGAACCTTCAGTTCAGGATGTGGAGTGATTAGCCAGAGGCCAGGGGTCAGCCCCCCCAGTGTCACCCCACACGCTGTCCTAAATGTCCATTCCCCAGTAGCCATCCCTCAGGGTCACTCATTGGTCAGTAAATGCCATCTCCTTTGGGTTTCCACCTCCCTTTAAATGTAACCTTGGCACCTCTCCCGGGGCTCTCAGCAGGAGCCCCCTGAGGTGTGGGAGCTCTCCGGAGCTCCTGAAATAAACCTTGGATTAACCCCGGCTAAGAGTCCACCCCTTCATCTTCCACCCTTGTTCCAGCATCTCCTCTGCTGCAGGTGATCAGCCTGGCTGCCCTGGGTACCCCCAGGGATGGGGATTAGCCTGGGTGCCCTCTGTACCCCCAGGATCAGCCTGGCTGCCCTCTGTACCCCTGGGGATGGGGATCAGCCTGGGTGCCCTCTGTACCCCTAGGGATGGGGATCATTCTGGCTGCCTTCTGTACCCCTGGCAATGGGAATCAGCCTGGCTGCCTTCCATACCCCCCCGGGGATCAGCCTGGCTGCCCTCCGTACCCCTGGGGCACAGGAGAGTGCCACCCCCTGCTGTTAACCGTCTCAGGGTTCCCTCAGTGGCTCTCAGAGGGACTCAGTGGCACTCAGAGGGACTCAGTGGCACTCAGAGGGACCAGAACACCCTTCCCCAGCCCAAACCCCTCTTTGCAGTGCACCTGTGGCGCTTCTCGGGCGGGTACCCGGCGCTCACGGACTGCATGAACAAGCTCAGGCAGAACAAGGTAACGCCGGGGTGGGGACCCCCCCTGTGCCCCACAGCCCCAGTCCCTGTCACCCCCACCCCAAACCCCCGGCTGGGGCTGTCCCCAGGAGTACCTGGACTTCCGCAAGGAGAGGAGCCGGATGCTGCTGTCCCGCAGGAACCAGCTGCTCCTGGAGTTCAGCTTCTGGAATGAGCCCCAGCCCCGCCAGGGACCAAACATCTACGAGCTCAGGACCTACAAGCTGAAGGTGGGGATCAGCCTGTGCCTCAAGGGGGGGGGGATCTTCAGGCTGGTGTACCCCAATTTTGGGGGACAGCCCCCCAAATTCCTCCTTCCTGCATGGGGAGGCCCCAGGCTGGGTGAGCAGGGGGGTTCTGACTAGTTTTCCTCCCCTGTTTCCAGCCAGGCACCATGATCGAGTGGGGCAACAATTGGTAAGGTTCTGGTTTCCCAGCATGGAGGGATCCACGGTGGGAAAAGCTCCCTCTGGAGACGGGGGGACCCCTGGGGCAGCCCCCCATGTGTCCCCTGCTTCCTGCAGGGCTCGGGCCATCAAGTACCGCCAGGAGAACCAGGAGGCAGTCGGGGGCTTCTTCTCCCAGATCGGGGAGCTCTACGTGGTGCACCACCTCTGGGGTAAGGGGGGTCACCCTTGGGGGACCCCCGGCCTGGGGGCTGTGCTGGGGGGCTCAGGGTGCCCCCCCCGTGCTCTCCCCACAGCCTACAGGGATCTGCAGTCCCGAGAGGAGACCAGGAATGCGGCCTGGAGGAAGAGGGGCTGGGATGAGAACGTTTATTACACGGGTGAGTGGGACCCCCATCCACTTTGGGGACCCCCTGGCCCTGCTGGGGACCCCTTGGCCTCACCTCTGTCTCCTTTGCTCCCCCAGTCCCGCTGATCCGGACCATGGAATCCCGGATAATGATTCCCCTGAAGATCTCCCCCCTGCAGTGATTTGGGGCTGTGCCAGGGGGGTCTCCCTGCACCCCCAGGGGCTCCCTGCCCCTGCCCTGGCCCTGCTGGGGAAGGGCTGGGGGGTTCTGCTCCCCCCAGCTCCCAGCTCTCTCCCCCAGCCCGTTTTGGGGTGTTGAGAGCAGGGTGGGGAAGGTGGGAGCCCCCCATCCTGTGGGGGGTCCCCAGGATGGTGCTGCTGGGGGGGCTGTGGAGGTGGGGGGGGCTTAATTGCTCCTGATGAGCCCAGCGGGTGCCTTTGCTGCCAATTAAATATTTAATATGCCAAAGCCTGGGACCCTCTCGGGGTGGGGAGGGCAGGACTGGGGGTGCTTGGTGTGACCCCCCCAGGCTGGTGTCCCCTGGGGGCTGCCCTGCCCCACGTCGTAGAGGCTTCCTGCACCAAAGGACCTCCACCTACGGGTGCTGGGATACACTGAGGGACCCCCAAAAACCCCAGTGCCACTGGGGACCCCTCCCAAGCCCATGGATACCCCCCCAGTGCCATCAGGGACCCCATCCCATGCTCCCCTCAAGGTCATGGATACACCCAGCACCACCAGAGACCCCATCCAATGTCCCCCCCGAGCTCCCAGATCCCCCAGAATCACTGGGCACCCCAAGGCAAGGCCCAACCCAGCCCATGGATACCCCCCAGGGCCAGTGGGGACCCCACCCCAAGACCCTGAAACCCCCCAGTGCTAAGGTGAACACCATCCCCTGAACCTCCAAGCCTATGGATGCTCCCAGTGCCACTGGGGGCCTCCTCTCAGGCCATTCTGAGCCCAAGGATCCCCCCAGTGCCACTGTGGATCCCAACCCCAGCCCCCCACCAGCCCATGGATCCTCCTACCACCACCACCGACTCCATCCTGTGCCTCTCCCAAGCCCCTGTGTGCCCCCCAACACATTGGAGATCCCATCCCAAACCCATGGGTACCCCCAGTGCCATCAGGTACCCCATCCCATGCCCCCCCAACCAATGAGTACCCCCAGAGCCACTGGGGACCCTATCCCAAGCCCATGGACACCCATCAGTGCTTCTGGGACCCCTCTCCAAGCTCCCCCTATTCCTGTGGGTGCCCTTCTGCACCAGGAATCCCCCCAGTGCGGAGGTCTCACATGGGGTCGCGCCCCTTTGTTAAGCCACGCCCATTTACTGAAGCCACGCCCCGGCGTCCTTGCGGGTCCTCCCAGATCTCAGCTCCGCTAGGGGGCGCCTGTAGCAGCGGCCTCCTCTGGCCGCCGCTCCGCGCTCTGTCGCTCCGTGACGTCACTTCCGGGAGGCGCGGAAGGGAGGCCGCGGTGAGTGGCGGGGTGAGCCGGGACCCCCGGCAGGGGATGGAGGGAATGGCCCCGGCCCTTGGGCTCCGCAGGGGCGGGAGGTCCGTGTCCCTCTGTGCTAGGGGCTCAATTGAAGTGGAAGGTCTTGCTCTGGAGGGGCGAAGGCTCCGTGCTGGGGCAGCTCTGAAGCCTCGGGCCCGGTGCGCGGGGCTCTGGGTGGGCGGAGAGTCCCCGGCATGAGGGTCTGGGGCGGCTCTGAAGGAGTGAAGGGCTCTGGGCCCAGTGTGCGGCGCTCTGGGGAGGGGCAGGGTCCCGGGTCTGGGGGGGGCGGACAGGAGAGTTCGCTCCGGGATGGATGTGCGGGGCTCTGGGGTGCTCTGGAGGAGCGAAGGGTCCCGGGTCTCTGAGGGCTCTGGGGGCTCTAGTGAGGCAGAAGCCGCAATCCGGTGTGCTGCAGTCCGGGGGCTCAGGGAGGGGTTCAGCGCTCGGGCCCGGGGTCCCAAGCGAGCTCAGTGGCACTGGTGGGCCCGGGGGGGGCTGTGGTGGAGCAGAGGGGGCTGGGAAGGGCTGGGAGGTACACGATGGAGGGCGGCATAGGGCACACTGAAGAGCCCAGGCAGGCCTGGCTGGGCAAGCCCGGGAGAGCCCCGGTGCAGGCAGCTTTGGCCCCTATGGACTCGCCCCGTGCTCTCTCCCCAGCCCTGCCGGCAGCACCATGTCCTCCGAGTCCAGCAAGAAGAGGAAGCCCAAGGTGATCCGCACGGACGGGGTCCCAGCCGAGGGCAAGCGGGGCAAGGGCGACACGGACCAGGTACAGACGTGCCCGGGGCCCTGCCCACACCCCTCTATGCTGGCCTGGCTTTCCCTGCTGGAAACAATCCCAGAGAAGTTGTGCCTGCCCTGATCCTGGCAGCATCCCAGGCCAGGTTGGAGTGGCCTTGGAGAAAACTGGGATAGTGGGAGGTGTCCCTGTCCATGGGACTGGATGGGCTTTAAAGTCCTCCCTTCCCACTCAAACAATTTTGGAATTCCATGAATTGTGAGCTCCAGTTCCCCCAGCTTCCAATGCCTCCTAAACTCCCACTGTGAATTCCTAAACCTGCTTCCATCTCTTTCAGGAGACACAAACACTCCTCTGGAGAGTGAGCACAAAGCTGGAAGATCCCTCAGGGATTTGCATGGTGCCTTCAAACCCTCCCGTGAGCAGCAGGATAGTGTAGGATCAGCCAGAGTGGGGAGCGGGGTGGAGGAGGAGGAGGAGAAGGAATCACCTTTCTGGATTGTCCTCTGTGGTCATGTAGATCATGGAATATCCTGAGTTGGAAGGGATCCACTGGGATCCTCCTCCCAACTGCCCTGCACAGACACCCCAGCAGTGTCAATTCAGATCTATAACAATTAAAGACAGCCCGACCTTGCCAGGTGTTTTAGTGACTGGTGGGTTTGGGATTGTTGGAACTGAGTCCTCTCCCTATGTAAAGCCATGGGATTCATGGGCAGAGGCAGAAATGGCAGCTTGTCCCCCAGAGCCCTTTCCAGAGGGAGGGATGAGCCACGGGAGCTGTTCTTGCCTTGGCAGGATGCCAGGTACTACAGTGAGGAGAGCGAGGTGGATCTGCGGGACCCCATCAAGGACTACGAGCTCTACAGAGAGACCTGCCAGGAGCTCCAGAGGCTCATGGCAGAGATCCAGGAGCTGAAGAGCCGGGGCATCAAGGAAAATGTGAGGAGAGGCCTCCACGTGTGGTGTAACATGTCTGTCATTTGGTGTTTCCCATTAATCCCAGGGGAAAGGCAGCAGGAGCTGTGATGTCTCCTGGGCAGAGTCAGGGAAATGGAGCAGCCTCCCTTTGCCAGGCTGCTGGGGCAGGAATTGAGCTCTGGAAATGGAAGAGTTTCCCTTCTATTGGGCTGCTGGGGCAAGAATTGGGCCTCTGGAAATGGAACGGCCTTCCTTGTCCAAGGCTGCTGAGGCAGGAAATGAGACCCTGGAAATGGAACAGTTTCCCTTGTGCTGGGCTCCTGGGACAGGGATTTAGTTCTGGGAATGGAATAACTTCCCTTTGCCAGGCTGCTGGGGCAGGGATTGAGCTCTGGAAATGGAACAGTTTCCCTTGTGTTGGGCTCCTGGGGCAGGGATTTAGCTCTGTGAGTGGAATAACCTCCCTTTGCCAGGCTGCTGGGGCAGGAATTGAGCTCTGGAAATGGAAGAGTTTCCCTTGTATTGGGCTCCTGGGACAGGGATTTAGCTCTGGAAATAGAATAGTCTCCCTTGTCCCAGGTTCCTGGGACATGTCAGGTGCCTCAGGCTGAACCACCTCTGCTCCTACTGCTGAGGAAAACGGCTGCAGTGATTCTTTGAGCAGCCTGGACCCCTTCTCAGTTACTCCCAGCAGAGCCCTGTGGCCTGGCAGCAGGAGGCTCCCTCAGAAGCCCCAGGGACATAAATGTGGCTCCACAGCAAAGCATGGAGCCCCTTTTGTGGCAGGAATTCCCTGCAGAGGTGGTGCCAGCCATCCCTCCTGCTTCCACCCGCTGCCTCCTGCCCTCAGGCCTCGGAGATCGACGAGCGGCGCGTGCAGAGCTGCGTGCACTTCATGACCCTGAAGAAGCTGAACCGCCTGGCCCACATCCGGCTGAAGAAGGGCAGGGACCAGACCCACGAGGTACCCAGGAGGGGCTGGGAGGGAGGAATGCAGCTTGGGATTTAGGGGGGACAGAGATGGGGCGGGTCCTGACTGTCCTGTGGGCGTGATGTGAGGAGTTACACCTCGGCCAGGTCCTGGGGTTTGAGTTGAGGATTTGTTGGGAGGCTCTGTCTTGGTTTGGAAAGCCAGGTGTCTGCTAAGGAGGGCAGGAGCCTCCCTTGAAATGGAAAATGCAAACCACCTCTGTCTGAATTATTATAATTTTGAATTTAGGAGGCTCTCAGGCAAAGATATGGGAATAGGAATAAGAGTTCTTTACTAGGAAAATAAAAAATACAAATGCAATAGTACAAACAAAAAAAAAAAAAAAAAGGAAAAAAACCACTGCCAGAGTGAGAACAGGAGCTGGCCCCCTGTGTGTCAGGGTGGTGGCACAGTCCCATCCCAGGGGGGCTCAGGGTGGTGGCACAGTCCCATCCCAGGGGGGCTCAGGGTGGTGGCACAGTCCCATCCCAGGGGGGCTCAGGGTGGTGGCACAGTCCCATCCCAGGGGGGCTCAGGGTGGTGGCACAGTCCCATCCCAGGGGGGCTCAGGGTGGTGGCACAGTCCCATCCCAGGGGGGCTCAGGGTGGTGGCACAGTCCCATCCCAGGGGGCTCAGGCTGGTGGCACAGTCCCATCCCAGGGGGGCTCAGGGTGGTGGCACAGTCCCATCCCAGGGGGGCTCAGGGTGGTGGCACAGTCCCATCCCAGGGGGGCTCAGCCCTCCTGCAGTGCCAGCTGTGGTTCTGCTGGAGCAGGGATCCTGCACAAGGGGGGAGTTTTCCTCTGCAGCTCCAGGGCTGCTGGAGATGGGCCTGCTCTCCCTCTGGGAATGCAGGGCAGCAGAAAGCTGCTCCTCTGGGAATGCAGTGGGCAAAGGCTGCTGGGCTGTTCCCAGGTCAGATTGGATCCAGGTAGGAATGCTTGGCTCCTCCCCTGGGTGGAGGATCTCCCCATGGGATGGTGGAATTTGATCAGCCCTGCAAGGACACTCAGTGGCCATGGACAGCAGAGATCTCCTGGAGGGAGGGTTGGCTGTGGGAGAGATAAAGAAAAAACTGCCCCATGGACAGCAGAGAACTGCCCAGCTCTGACAGATGGGGACAGAACACACAGCCCCAGCTACACTTTCAACCTAAGACAGGCTTCTGATAAACTCCTGCTGGGTGCAGGGCAGCTGTAATAAGATCAACAATGAAGGAGCAGTATCTGCTTTTGTCTCAAGTGTAGCAGGAGGTCAGAAACTGTTTCAAGGGTCTGGTGTTGAGCAAGTGTATCAATGGGTGGATGATTGGCCTGGGGACTCTGTGTGCTCCAGCAAATGAGCCCTGTCCTGTGCCTTGGCTTTGAAATGGGCAGGAAGGAACAGGATCAGTCTCCTGTCACAATCCTTTGCTCCTCCAGCCCTTAAAAATGTCATTCTTCCCCCAAAAAACTGTTGCATATCCTAAAACGTGTCCCAAGCTGCTGTAGTGATGGGGTCTTGGTGACTCTCTCTTGGTGATTGGTTTTCCTGCTCCATCCCTGCTCTGGTTGTGTCTGTGTTTCAGGCAAAGCAGAAGGTTGATGCCTATCACTTGCAGCTCCAGAACCTCCTCTATGAGGTGATGCACCTGCAGAAAGAGATCACCAAGTGCCTGGAATTCAAGTGAGCATGGCCAGGGAGCAGAGGGAGCATTGGTGTGTCTGAGATGGGTGGGTGGTTCCTGAGTTTAGAAGCTCTTCCCATGTTCACTGTGGGAGCAGAGTGGGTGCTTCAGGTGTTGTAGTCATGGAATGGTTTGGCTTGGAAGGGACATTAAAGCTCATCCAGTGCCACCCCTGCCATGGGCAGGGACACCTCCCACTGTCCCAGGTTGCTCCAAGCCCTGTCCAGCCTGGCCTTGGGCACTGCCAGGGATCCAGGGGCAGCCACAGCTGCTCTGGGTACCCTGTGCCAGGGTCTGCCCACCCTCCCAGGGAACAATTCCTAATTCCCAATATCCCATCCATCCCTGCCCTCTGGCAGTGGAAGCCATTCCCTGTGTCCTGTTCCTCCATCCCTTGTCCCTCTGCAGCTCTTCTGGAGCCCCTTTAGGCACAGACAGTGGGGGTCAAAACAAGTTCAGCTCATTGATGGTGGTGGCTCAGCAGCAGGGCAGGAAGCACCAGTGGGACACTCTCCTGTGGGACACACTGAGCACTTCCCACTTTTCCCTGGTCTGATCCATGTGTCCTGGCAGATCCAAACACGAGGAGATCGAGCTGGTGAGCCTGGAGGAGTTCTACAAAGAGGCCCCCCCCGAGATCAGCCGCCCTGCCATCACCCTGAGCGAGCCCCACCAGCAGACCCTGGCCCGCCTGGACTGGGAGCTGGAGCAGCGCAAGAGGTGGGTCAGTGGTGTTCCCATTCTGTGCCCCTGCTCCAGGGATCTGGGCAGACCCCTGGAGTTCAGGGTGTCCTCACTCCATGTCCCAGCTCCAGGGATCTGGGCAGACACCCAGAGCTGCTGGGAGAGCAGATGTAGGGATGAAGTTTTTAACTACTTGGGTCAGTGTGGAACAGGCTGGGAGGTTCCCTCTGTGCAGAGCTGGGCTTGCTGGGATCCTTGTTCCATAGCTCAGGGAGTTCTCTGGCACTGCCTGATGATCTAAGGAGCAAAGGGAGCCCATCCTGGCTGGAGCTGCTGCCATTCCATGCCATGGTGTGGAGCTGCCAACCACGCTGGCATGGGACAGCCCCGTGTCCTGCTGCTGGCGTCACTGCTGTCCCAGGGCTCAGCTGCTCCCTGACTCTTGCCCCCTGGGAAAAGCAAACATGACACAGCATTCCTGTGTTTGGATAACAGTCAGGCAGTGTCCAAGAACACCTTCTGGAAAGATCAGTTGGAACATGCTGGTGGGTGCAGCCTGAGGGCAGCTCAGCAGAGCAGATGAGGTGCTGGGTGCCTCCAACCCTTTTCCCAGATCCTTTCCCTAAAACCTGGCTGCTTTTGCCTGGTGAAAGGCACAGCCAGGATCCTCCAGCTGGCTCTGCCTGTGGCACAAGCAGAGGAGTGTTCAGCCTGCAGATCTGTGAGGTTGTGCATAAAAATGATCATTGCAAACCTCATGCAGGTCCTCAGCTGCTCATTAAATTGCTGAGAGGCCTTGGAATTCCCAGTCTTCACTCTGTGGTGTTTAAGGAATGCCCCTGTCTGTCTCCCATCACTGCTGAGGTGGGATATGGCCTGTTCAGCTGCTCACAAGCAGATGCCAGTGGTGCTCCGGGCACTTTCTGATGTTGTTGGGGTTGCCAACATCCATCCATCATTTGGGTTGGTGCAACCCCATTGGATTGGCTTTGGATTCTCTTGTCCATCTTGTGTGAGGTGCCTGTGGACCGGAGTGCAAGGATTTCAGTAGCTCTGTTTTGGGAAGGTGTGTGAGCACTGGAGCTTTTGTAGGAGCCTATTGGGATGTGCATTGGTCCACACAAATACAGTTTTGCTTGGAAACAGAATCCAAATTCTGCAAGGTCAGGTCTGTTCCCCCTTGGAGAACCCTTGTCCTGGGCAGGTCACTTCCATACCCAGTTAACTGCTCCTGCTGGGAAAGGGCTCACAGTCAGCAGCAGTGAGGGGATTTGGTGTGCTCTCCCTGAACACGAGTGTATCCAGGGCTCAGAGCATTGTGGTGGGCTTGCATTTTCCTGGGTTTTCTCTGTTGAACCTTGACTATGTGACATGATGTGGCTCTGGAGATACGAAGGGTCAAAGCCTCTTAGGGGTTGTGGCTGCTGGCAGCAGAGCCTGGTATGGGAGCAGATCTCCTGAGGGAAGAGCCAGTTGCTGCCCCTTTGTGGAGCACAGCACAAGGCTGAGCTTCCCCTTTTCCTTGTTTGTTTTCCATCTCCAGTCAGTTCCTTCCTGCCTCCACTTGCCCTTGGTGTTAGGAGCTCTGTGTTTGCCCCATGTCTGAGCTCTCCTGGTTCCTTATGTCAGGGCAGCAATGCTGGGGCTCATCATCCAGGTGGACCCCAGCAGGTTTAGAGCTGTGGTGTGTGGCAGTGACAGAATTCCCTCCCCTAGGCTGGCAGAGAAGTACAAGGAGTGCCTGACCAGCAAGGAGAAGATCCTGAAGGAGATTGAGGTGAAGAAGGAATATCTGAGCAGCCTCCAGCCTCGACTCAACAGCATCATGCAGGTACCTGAGCTCTGCAGGAGGTCACACTCTGAGGGGCAGCTCCTGGGCTGGTTTGGGTTTGGAAAGGTTTCATTCCCACTTGGCGTGGGCAAGGGACAGATCCGAGACCCCTCCAGAGTCTCCTTTTTTATTTATGCAGCAATTCCTGCAGAACTGCAGCTGCAGGAGCTGCTAAATGGGCCTTTCCCTGGAGAGCCCCACGCAGTTCCAGCCCCTTGTGACTGCCTTGGGAGGGAAGAACAGGAGGAGGAACTGGGTTATGTCCAGATTCAAAACTTTCCCAGCAGAGGCTGCTGCCAGCCCTTTCCTGGAGCTCTCCATGTGTAACCCTGCACCACCGCTGCTGTGGCAGCTTCATCTCCCGCTCTCTCAGGGTGAGGAGGAAGAGCTGTTCCCTTCCCAGTGATGAAGGCTCTCCCTGTCATTCCCAGGCCTCCCTGCCTGTGCAGGAGTACCTGTTCATGCCCTTCGACCAGGCTCACAAGCAGTATGAGACCGCCCGGCACCTCCCGCCGCCTCTCTACGTCCTCTTCGTCCAAGCCAGTGCCTATGGACAGGCCTGTGGTGAGCACCAAGGGGCCAGTGCCCCCACGGGCCAGGTTGCACTCCTGCCTGCAGCCATCACCACTTTTTGGGGGTGTTTCCCCACTGTCTGCTCTGCTGTCACATTCTGCTGAGCGCAGAGCTGCGGGGTGGCCCCACGGCGCAGTGAGGCAGCAGCATTTGAAACCTTGTTTGCTCAGCTGCCTCGCTGGAAGAAGTGCTTGGGAAGCTCCCTTCCCACCCCTTCCCCCCTTCCCAAGGTCAGCAGGGATGTCCTTGCAGGCTGTGAGCTGGCTCAGTGCTGTCACAGCTTCCCCAGAGCTGTCACCCCCTGCCTTGTGCCACCTGGGGACCCCAGGCCTTGTAGAGCTCACCTGGAAACCTTCATCCCTTTGTATTTTGAGGGGATTTCTGGAGCCTCCCTGAGTTGGGAGGGATTTCCTGGAAGAGGTCAGGAATCCCACTGGCCTGTGCACACCCCCTGTGTGGTGAGGGCTGTGGTGTGACGTGTTCCTCTCAGTGCCAGAGGAGCATGGAAGGACATGGTGGTGCTTGGCCTCACCATGTCCCTGCTTGTCCCAGCCAGATCCCAACCTCTCCTGGCTCTTATTAAAATTTGGCCCTTATGGGTTCCAGGGATAATCCCTCAAAACACATTGTTTTCCATCTTCTGACCCCATCCTGCCCAGGAGATCCAGCCCAGTGGTGGCCTCCCAGAACCTTCCAGATAACCTCTATTTCCACTGGCCTTTTGCTGGAGCTTCCTTCACCAGGAACCAGGAGCTTTAGTGGCAGGGCTGCTCTGCTCACTGCCTTTGCAGCAGGAATGGGATTGCTACCTCAGTTTTCCTGTCTCCTCTGCAGATAAGAAGCTGGTGGTGGCCATTGAAGGGAGTGTGGAGGAAGCCAAGGCCCTTTATAAGCCACCTGAGGACTCGCAGGGTGAGTTGGGGGTTGCCCTGGGGACTTGTTCCTCTGTGTCTGCAGCTCCTGGGACCCTACTTCTGTTGGGAGAGGGGTGTCAGGGCTTGGTGGTCCTGCTGGTGGTGGGAGAGCTGAGCCCTGGGTGGTCCCTGCTGACACCCCTCTCTCTGCACAGATGATGAGAGCGATTCCGACGCAGAGGAGGAGCAAACCACGGTAAGGGACAGCACTGTCCCCCTCTGAGGAGAGCTGGGCCTGGGTACTGCCCCTGCACGCTGGGAGTGCGTGTGGAAGTGCAGTGATGTCAAATCCTGACCTTTCCTGGGAGGAGGGAGCTGTCATTTCCAGTTGGTGTCCCAAATGCAGGAGCAGGCAGGGTACAGAGCTGCTCCTCTCGTGTCCCATCCCTGCAGCTCTCCGGCTGGAGCTGCTCCACTTTGTATAAATAGCCTGAGGGCAGGGAGCTGTGTCCAACAGGGAGGGATCTGTGTCCATCCTGTGCCAAAAGCATTCTCTGCACCAGGGCTTGTTCAGCACTCCTTGGAGGAAGTGTTTCTCCTACAAATAATTCCTGCTGGATGCTGAGGAGAGGCTGGAGGTGCTGGTTGCTCCCAGCAGCAAAGCCTGAAGGGGCTCTGGGCCTCCACTCCCAGCCCCCAGCAGCAGAGCCAGGTGTATGGGGCTGTTCTGTGGGGAAGGGTAAAGGGAAGGGTCTTGTGTCCAGAGAAGGGAATGGAGCTGGGAAGGGGCTCAGCCTGGAGAAAAGGAGGCTCAGGGGGGACCTTGTGGCTCTGCACAACTCCTGACAGGACGGGACAGCTGGGGTGGGGGGGGTGTCGAGCTCTGCTCCCAGGGAACAGGGACAGGAGGAGAGGGAACAACAGTTTGCCAGAGGAAGATATTGGGAAAATTCCTTCACAGAAAGGGCTGTCCAGCCCTGGCACAGCTGCTCAGGGCAGTGGGAGAGGTTGAACAGCTGTGTGGTTGTGGCACAGGGGGCCATGTGGCAGTGGTGGCCTGGGCAGTACTGCAGGGGTGGTTGGACATGATGCTCTCAGAGGGCTTTTCCAACCTAAAGGATTCAGTGATTCCAGGTTCTGCCTCTTGCAGTGGGATATCTTTTGGGCCAGCAGGTCCTTGGCTTTGTCTCCCAGGAGTGGAGACATTCCCTGGAGCAGAAGGAATGACGGGAGCTGGAGCTGAGTGAGGGTTTCCTGCTCCTCTCCCTCCCCAAGACAGCTGTGGCCATAATGCTGAGGGATTGTGGAACTGGACTGGAGGGAAAGAGCTGTGGGCTGGGAAGGTTCATGGCTTGGTGAGGAGCGGAAGGCTCTGACAGCTGTTTTGCCCCCCCAGAAGCGGCGCAGGCCCACCCTGGGTGTGCAGCTGGATGACAAACGCAAGGAGATGCTGAAGAGACACCCCTTGTCTGTCACCCTGGACCTGAAGTGCAAAGGTGAGGAGCTCTGGGGTGGGACAGCAGCTCAGGGACTGTCTCCAGCAGCACCCTGGGGACCCTGGGGGGAGCTGGAAGTGTGGAGGGGTTTCTCTAAGCTGGAGCAGGCACCAATGTCACCCCTTCTGTGTGGGCAGATGAGAACGTGCTTCACCTGACCTTCCACTACCTGATGAACCTCAACGTCATGACAGTGAAAGCCAAGGTGACCACTGCCATGGAGATGACCACAGCCATCAGTGCTGGGTGAGGAGAGCCCTGTGGGCAGAAAGCCTGGAGATCACCAAGCAGTGACTTCATGGGCTTTGGGAGCCCCACAGAGCCTGGAGATCATTGGGCAGTGACTTCTTGGGATTTTGGAGCCCTGTAGAGCCTGGAGACCACTGGGCAGTGACCCCTCTGTCCCTGTGGGTCTGGGAGCCCTGCACAGCCCAAGCACCTTCCTCCTCTTCTCTGCCATGACAAGCCAGACTCAGGGAGTTTGGGAACCTCTCAGCAGTGCCAGGGCTGTCAGGAACTGAGGGACAGTCTCTCCTGCTGACACATTCAGCCTCCCTCCCACAGGCAAAGCTGGCAGCTCCCTCACCTGACTGTTCCTGAGGTCACCTTGTCCTGAGCTCCAGAGATGCTGTTGCCTCTGCCTGTGCTCCCCAGAGCCTGCAGGAGCCTGATTGGTGTGAGGAAAAGCTGAAGTGGCAGCTTTGGGAGCCTGCCCAGGGAGCTCCCAGCAGCTGCCAGCTCTCTGGTGGCTCTTCCTGGGACAGGAGGTGCCTGAGGAAGAGGGAGGTGGGAGAAGCTGGCCTGGGGTTGCCTGTGAGCAGGTGCTGCCTTCCAGCCTGTCCCATATGCAGCCTCCTCATCCTCTTGGGGTTCTCTTCTTACTGCAGACACCCCAAACCCTCTGTGGCAGCAGCTGGACATCCTGTGCAGGGTGTTCCCTCCCTCCTGCTGCCCCTGGCTGTGCTACCCCAAACCAGGGAGGCTGTGCCTTGAGCCAGACCCCAAATCCTACAGCCCATTGTTCTTGGTCAGTCCTGTGAGTACAGTCAGAAATGAGGGGTTTCATGGCACTAGAGGGAGCAGCTTCCTGGAAGAGCAGGAGCTGGTGCCCTGTGATTTCCATCCTGCTCCAGGCAGGGAGGGGGCAGCTCTCCTTTTGGAGTGGAATTAGGGGAAAGTCATTCTGCTCTTGAACTCATGAAGCTCATAATCCCCTTCTCTGGGCTTGGGGGGATGGAGAGCCCAGACTGCTGCTGATTGACCTCTCCCCTCTTTCTGCCAGGGACCTGCTCTCCCCAGACTCCCTCCTCAACTGCCTCTATCCAGGGGACCACGGGAGGAAAACGCCCAACCCTGCCAACCAGTTCCAGTTCGATAAAGTGGGGTGAGTGTCACCCATGCCATTGCCATTAGTTCCTTGCTCCAGCACAGCAAATCCTCCCTGCTTGATGTGACCTTTCTTCATTGTCCCCACAGCATTCTGACCCTGAGTGACTACGTAACAGAGCTGGGACACCCCTACGTGTGGGTGCAGAAGCTGGGCGGCCTGCATTTCCCCAAGGATCAGCCTCAGGCATGGCACAAACCCCTCCCCTCTTCCCCTCAACATTGGGCTGAGCTTTGGGGTTCTGTCCTGTCCCCCTGCTGGCACCAGCTGCCCCCAAACCATGGCTGGGACAGACTGAGGTGGGCTGGATCTGTGTGTGGGGCCACACTGACATATTTCATGTCACACATGTGATAGTCCAAGCCCTTTTAGTGACTGAATGATGGGTGCCTGTCCCTGTGGGGTTGTGGCTCCTGGCCTGACATCCCTCTTGCCCACAGCACACGGTGGCTGCTGACAATTCCCTGAGTGCCAGCCACATGGAGCTGACAGTGAAGCTGCTCCGGAGCCGCCTGCAGTCCCGCCTGGCCCTGCACAAGCAGTTTGCATCCCTTGGTGAGTGCTGGGCTCCCCACCCTTCCCTGGGGACAGGGGTGCAGTGGCAGGGTCCTGCTCGGCTCTCCACCCTTCCCTGGGGACAGGGGTGCAGTGGCAGGGTCCTGCCCTTTGCTGGGGACAGGGGTGCAGTGGCAGGGTCCTGCCCATTCCTTTGATACAAGGGTGCAGTGGCAGGTTCCTGCCCTTTCTGGGGACAGGGTGCAGTGGCAGAGTCCTGCCAGGCTCCCCACCCTTCCCTGGGGGCAGGGGTGCAGTGGCAGGATCCTCATGCAGGGAAGCATCTCTTCCCTGCTCAGCCAAGTTCCAGGTGGCTGTGGTCCTGAATTCCAGTTATTCCAAGCTGCTGAGCCGTCTTCAGCCTGTGCCTGAACTGGGAGGGAGAGTGGAACAGCAGCAAACAGGAGAGGAGGCATCAGCTGTCTGATGTCACATTTGATAGGTGGCAGTGCCACCCTCACCGTTCTCAGTGGTTCCTTCAGCCCTTGGGAGTTGTAGGAATGAAGGAACTGCCCTGTTTTGGGTGGTAGAGGAAGGCTCTGCATTTCCAGTGCTCAGCACATCTTTGGGAATGGCCATCCCAGTGCTGGGAGGTGGTTTGGGACATGGTGGGAGGTGAACTGAACACCATTCATGTTGTGTGTCTGTCAAGCAGCGCAGGGATCCAGTGGGATCACAAGCCAGGGATCCCGTGAAATCACAGCCTGGGCTCTGCTGGGCACCTGGTGGAGCTGGTGAAGGATAACATCATGCCCAGGTCCCACTTTGGGGGTGTCCCCACTGGAGGACAGTGGCAGAGCAGTGCCCCCAGCCCTGTCCTTGCTTTCAGAGCACGGTGTTGTGCCAGTGTCCAGCGAGTGCCAGCAGCTCTTCCCAACCAAAATCGTCTCACGCCTGGTGAAGTGGACTGCCATTCCCTATGAGGATTATGCTGTAAGTGCTGAGCACGAGGCTGAATCCCTCCCTTCCAGCTCCCACGTGGCACTGCAGCCATCATTCCTTCTCCTCCTCCTCCTCTCAGGAGCTGCCCTACACTAAGGATGTGATAGAGGCTGGCTTGGCTGAAGACACTCACCTCTACTACATGGCCCTGATAGAGAGAGGAACAGGTAGGCACCTTTCCTTCCCCTGGGAATTCCAATCCTCATCCCAGGGCAGCTTCATGGGTAACCCACCTGGCTGGAGGCCCTGTGAGTGACACCTTTTCCCTGCTCAGCCAAGCTCCAGGCAGCTGTGGTGCTGAATCCTGGTTATTCCACGCTGCCTCCCGTCTTCAGCCTGTGCCTGAACTGGAAGGGAGAGAGGAATAGCAGCAACGACGACAACATTCGGGTACTGTGGGATGGGGGCTGCATTTTGGGAGTGTCCCCAGCAGTTCTGTGTCCCTAACAAGGAAATGTTGGGGTGAGCTGGTGGCTGGACACTCCTGGGAATGCAGGGTAGAAATCCAAGCCTGTGCCAACCTCATCCCTGTTTTCCAGGCCATGGAGAGCGAGGTCAATGTCTACTACAAGGAGCTGTGGGGGCCCAAACCTGGCTACCAGCTGCTCACCAACCAGCTGCAGCGCCTGTGCATGGTGCTGGACGTGTACCTGGAGACAGAGCCCCACGATCCCAGCGTGGAGGGGCCCAAGGAATTCCCCCAGGAGAAGATGTGTCTGCGCCTGGTCAGGTGGGAGCTGCCAGGGGGCTGAGGGTGCTGCCAGGGACTCTGGTGGCATTGCTGTTCCTAGGAGCCAGTCCTAGAGGGACCAGCCCCCACAGTAGCCCCAGACCTGGGCCTTGTTTATGGGTGCCATGGGATGTTCCTGATCCCTGTGGTCACGGCCTCTCCCTCTTGTCCTCTTCCAGGGGTCCCCTGCGCCTGAAACCCTTCAAGTTCAACTACCCCCAGGGGTTCTTCAGCCACCGCTGAGCAGCCCTGGGCCTCATTCTGGGATGGGACTTGTTCACTCTGTAGGAGGAGGGTTCCCATCCTGATGTTTCTGCTCCTTTTACAGTATTTTGTGGTTTGTTTGAAGATTTTGTAGTCAAAGGGATTAAACTGAGCTAAAGAAAAAATGTGTGGGTGCCTTGTCTCTGCAGAGGGGCTGAGGTGAGGGCTGCAGCAAGCCCTGTGTCCCAGCCCTGGGCTCTGACAGCCTTTCCAGAGATGCTCCCTGCCTCCTGACTTCCCTCCCCACCACAGGGACTGGGGAGCTGAGATGGCTAAAAACTGAGATGGCTAAAAATAGCCCTTTTCCAGAGCCCGCAGTGCAGCCCCAGCCTGTCCTTGCCGGCTGGCTGCCATCCCACTCAGCACAATCCCTGCATCCTGGGGGGCTTCTCTATTCCTGGGCTTGCAGGGGAGCAGAGCAGGGTCCTGGGACAGGCAGGATGAGAGGTGGGACATCCTGGCTTGTCCTGCTTGGCCTCAGGGAGTTGGGATGTGCCCCCTCCCCTCCACCGCTCTGTGTGGGGTCCCAGACTGGCAGAGCTGGGGTTCCATCCCCCCTCCCAAGGTCACTGTCCCTCCTTCATCCCAGACTCTCTGTGTCTCTCCTGGGAGTGATTTCTCCCTGAGCAGGAGAAATGAGAGCCCCTCTCCTGCTCCTCCCAGCCCCTGCCCTCGGTGCAGTGGTGCAGTGCTGGGCTGTGCCGCAGCCCTTGGGTTAAACCAGGCTCTCCCAGTCCCTTGGGAGCCAGGCTTTAAAAAAAGAAGGAAGGGGAAAAGCCCACTAGAGTCCTTTGGAAAGCGTAGCAGGGCTGGCCCTGTTTCCATCCTCAGGACACAGGGTTCTTGTGCCTGCTGTGGGGTGTGTTTCTCCTCTGGAAAGCCCCGTGTCACCCACCCCAGCCCTGGGTGACAGATCCCAGCCCCACATTCCCATCTTCCTTCCCTGTCTTCTCCCTAGGACAAGCTAGCAGAGCCAGGGTGTCTCTGTAAGCACTTTTATTTGGTTATTGCACAGAAAGCAAAGATCAGTGGGCTGAGGTTCCTGGTGCACCGTGTGTGTCTGTGAGCATTCCAGCAGCTCCCAGTCTTTCCTACCTCTGCCTAGAGGGACTGTCACCCCCAGGGCAGGGCAGGACCCCGCCAGCCCCCCCAAGCAGCTACAGCTCTGCATTGCACTCATCCATCCATTGCACATACGTTAAATAAATGCACTTAGAGGAGAAAGGTGGTGGGGTTCCCCTGGGGGTCCCCCCTCTTCTCCTGGGTTATAATTCAAGTGTTTAAATGTGGCGCTCGGCGAATATCACGTTCTGCGAGGGAAGCAATCGCCCACCTGAGGGGCTCTCACGGGCCTATTGCTAAGGGAAAGCCTGCCCTGGGGGTCCTGGGGGTCCCTGGGCTCCCACCCCGGGCCCAGCCATCGGAGAGAGTGGAGCAGCTCCCGTGCCCAGAGGTGCCTGCGGCTCCTGGGACTCTTCCATCACTTCTTCCCCGGCTCTGGGGCTGTGCCCTCCTTGCTGGAGGGAGCCTCGGCTTTGGGGGGTTCCTTACTGGCTTTGGGCTCGTCTTTGGGTTTTGCTTTAGCTTTGGGTTCCTCCACTTTCTTGGGTTCCTCTGCCTTCTCCTTCTTGGGTTCCTCCACCTTCTTAGGCTCCTCTGCTTTCTCCTTCTTAGACTCCTCTGCCTTTTCTTTCTTGGGCTCCTCCACCTTCTCCTTCTTGGGTTCTTCTACTTTCTTCTTGGGCTCCTCAGCCTTTGGCTTTTCAGCCTCCTTGGTGGCCGCTTTGCTGACCTCCTGCTGAGGTTTTGCTGGAGCCTCCTCGGCTTTTCCCTCTTTGGCAGGTTTGGGGCTTGGCTTGGTCTCTTTGGCCTGTGGAGCTGGAGGCTCTGGCACAGCAGCCGCCTTCTCCTTGGGTTTCTCCTCTGCCTTGGCTAGGACGTCCTTCTTGGGAGCTTCCTCCTTCTTACCCTCCTCAGGCTTGGAGGGAGCCTTCACCTCCTTGGGCTGCTCCTCCTTGGCAGGGGCCTTTGGAGCAGGGCTTGGCTCCTTGGCTGGGGCTGCTTCCTTCTGCGGAGACTTGGCCTCCTCCTTCACAGGAGATTTGGCTTTCTCTGGGGACTTCACAGCTGGGGGTTTGGCCTCCTCCTTAGAGGGGCTCGGGGGCTTCTCTGGGGACTTCACAGCTGGGGGTTTGGCCTCCTCCTTAGAGGGGCTTGGGGGCTTCTCTGGGGACTTCACAGCTGGGGGTTTGGCCTCCTCCTTAGAGGGGCTTGGGGGCTTCTCTGGGGACTTCACAGCTGGGGGTTTGGCTTCCTCCTTAGAGGGGCTTGGGGGCTTCTCTGGGGACTTCACAGCTGGGGGTTTGGCTTCCTCCTTTGAGGGGCTCGGGGGCTTCTCTGGGGATTTGACAGATGGGGGTTTGGCTTCCTCCTTTGAGGGAGTTGCAGGTGGCTCTGGAGATTTCACAGCTGGGCTCTTGGCCTCCTCTTTAGAAGGGGCTGGGGGTGTCTCTGGGGACTTGACAGTGGGAGTCTTGACTTCCTCTTTTGAGGGGGGTGTGGGTTTCTCTGGGGATTTCACTGTTGGGGTCTTGGCCTCATCCTTTGAGGGAGGTGTAGGTTTCTCTGGGGATTTCACTGTTGGGGTTTTTGCCTCCTCCTTAGGAGGCATTGGTGGCTTTTCAGGCGATTTGACAGCTGGAGTCTTGGCTTCCTCCTTTGAGGGGGTCGGGGGTTTCTCTGGAGACTTCACAGCTGGGGTCTTGGCCTCCTCCTTTGAGGGGGTTGCAGGTTTTTCTGGGGATTTCACAACTGGGGTCTTGGCCCCTTCCTTTGAGGGGGATGGGGGCTTTTCAGGGGACTTGACTGCTGGGGTCTTGGCCTCCTCCTTTGAGGGGGACTCAGGTTTCTCTGGGGACTTGGCCTCCTCCTTTGCAGGAGACTTGGCCTTTTCTTCATCCTCTTCTTCAGCTTTCTCCTCTTCTTCTTCCTCCCCCTCTTCCTCCTTCTCTTCAGCTTTTTCCTCTTCAGCCTCTTTCTCAGCCTCCTCTTCCTCTGTGACCTCCTCGGTCACCTGGATTTCCTCTGTCTGCTCCTCCACAATCACTGTCTCCTTCTCTGACTTTTCCACCACCTTGATCTTCTCCTCGCTCTTCACCTTGATGCTGGTGGTGATGCTGGGAGGCTTGGGAACCACCTCGGGGTAGGAGAGCATCCCAATGCCAGTCTCCAGCCGATACTCCTCCCCTTCCAGGAGCTTTCTGCCAGGGAGAGACCAGGACAGGGCACTCAGTGATGGCTTCTCCTCTCCTCCCATGACCAGGAGCTGCCAGCAATGTCCTGCAGCTCTATCTCCCTCCCTGCCCCATCCTGGATTATCCTCCTGCTCCTGTGGCCTGGGATGAGCAGGTTTCCTTGCCCTTCCCTCCACACACCACTCGGTCACCCAACTGGACATTGCCCACAATGGATGGATGATTTGCTCACCAAAAAGAGCCCAGGTGTTAACAAGGGACCTTGAGCAGACCTGGCTGAGACCCCCCACACCTTCTCCTGCCCCCCTGTACCTGTAGGCAGCAATTTCGATGTCCAGGGCCATTTTGACGTTGAGCAGATCCTGGTACTCGCGGAGCTGAGCTGCCATTTCCCACTTGGTGTTCCTTAGCTCGTTGTCAAGCTGCTGGATGGTTTCCTGTGGGCAGACAGAGCAATAATGGCGGGGGGGGGGGACGACACATGGCACAGTCCCCAGGAGCAGGGGGACACGAGCACCCCTAAACTGTCCCCTCGTCTCCAGAACCAGGGTGTCCTCACGGAGGAGTCTGCAGCCACCTCCTCCTGCAGACACACAGGGAAGGGGAGACAGGCAGGGGTGGTCACAGGGTGTCCAGTTGCCTTGGGGGACCTGGCAGGAGCCCTGCATGCCCTGAGCAAGGAGCTACACTCCAGTTGAGCCCCTGGCCTGCTCTCAGCACTGCCTCCAGCAGGGACCAGCTGTGGGAATGCTTCTGAGACTTGGGTGAGTCCAGTGGCAACTGAACTCCAGCTGGAGGCTGGTGGGCACCACCCTGGGGACAGCACTTCATTCCAAGGCCACCAAGGCAGCCCTCACTTCCCAGATCTGGGGGACAGGATGTGGCCCAAAGCCTGGACACTCTTCCATGGCGTTTGTGACCATCCTCACAGGCAGCTCAGTGCCAGGCAGAGCCATGAGGCAGCTCCAGGGGTGCTGAGGGACACAATAGCCCAGACACCGCCTCAGGCTCTGGGTTCCTGATCCCTGTGAGCTGGGGAAGGCCAGTTCTGACACAGCTCTGAGCATGTCCCACAACTCCTTCACATCCCTGAAGCCAAAATCCCAGCACTGCCCCTCCCCCGCAGCGGGATGGTCCCTCCCCAGCCTGGGCCGCTGCCCACTGCGCCATGGCACCTGATAGGACAGGACATCTGCATGATGGCGCTCCTCTGAGTCCTGCCTCTGCCTCTCCAGCGACTCCTGGGTCCCTTTGAGGGCTTCCAGCTCGGTGGTCTTGGCCTGGAGCTGCCGGCGGTACTCGGAGATCTCTTCCTGGGCCAAGCGCATGGCGTCCGTGTTCACCTTGGCCACCTCCGAGAGCTTGTCCAGCCTCACTGCGATGGAAAAGGGAAGATGCAGGGCGGGAGGGAAGGAGGCTGCAGCCTCCCCTCCTTGAGGAAACTCAAACCAGTCCATGCCACATGTCCCTGCTCTCTGCAGAGCCACCCCAGGCTCGCTGAGCGCTCTGCCTTCCCCACCCCTCGCTCCATCTCTGCCGGGATAAGTGAAGGAGGACGGGAAAGACGAGCTGGGGGCTGTTTCTGCCATCTTGGACTTCAGCCAGTGCAGATCCTCGCTGCACCCCCCGCCTCCCCTTCAGCTGTGTCACGGCCCCCTGCCCCACGGCGCTGCCCCCCCGTCGCATCCCACACACGCCAGCCCTTTCGAGGCCAGGGGGTTTTGCCGCAGAGCCCTGCAGACACCCCAGGGGACGAGGAGGGGCACAGAATGAGGGACAGGAATGCGGAGCGCCGATCCTGCGGCTCCCGGGGCAGCCCCCGCCCCTCCGGACGGGTGCCCTGGGTCGTGGCTGCCGCTGCCCGCGGTGCTGAAGCGCCGCTGTCCGTGGTGCTGGACCCGCTCTGCGCTCCCGGGGACTCAGCCTGGGGTGCCGATCCCACTCCCCGCACCCTCTAAAAAAGTGTCATCCGTCCGTCCCCCCCATAAAAGACCGCTCTCCGTCTTCCCCTCCCGCGTCAGAAATGCGGTACCGCCTCCCCAGCACTGCAAAAACCCCTGGCCTCGCCCCGGCTCAGAGGGACCAGCATAATTCCCTGCAGGATCGGGACATCCGGCGCCCCAAAAACTTGCGGGATGCGGGGCCAGTGATCCTGGAACCCTCCTCGAAACTCACTGCGGGGCAGAGGGGAGTCAAGCAGGGCACCCGCAGGCATTGGGGCTCTGGGGGCAGGGATGGGGTCACCCTGAAGCCCTCCCAGGGTGCTGGATGGACGGGAGTTCCCTGCACACTCTAGGGTGGGGGGACGCTGACGCCCTCCCCGAGCACAGTATATGGGGGCTCGGTATCCCAACACCCTCCAGGAGCACAGTAGAGGTGGGAGGGGTCCCTGCACCTCCCGGGGCGGGGGCATCTAACACGATACAGAGAGCTGGGTGTCCCCGCGTCCCTCGGGCCTCCCTCGCTCCCTTTGCTACAAGCCCGTCCGGGAGCGCGGCAGACCAGGGTGTCCCCGGGGAGGAAGCGGGATGCTGCCGGAGCGTTTGGCAGCCACACCCTCGCACTCACCGCGGAACCACTCCTCGGCCTGCAGGGTGCTGCGGGCCGCCGTGCCCTCCAGCTGGGCGCGCAGGTCGCGGAGCGCGGCGGTGACGCCGGGGCGCAGGGAGGAGGGCGGCTCCGCGGGCAGCTCGGGGCGCGCCCCGCGCAGCAGAGCTCCCACTTCGGCGCGGTGCTGCCTCCGCAGCTGCTCCGCCTCCTCCCGCAGCGCCCGGGCTCGCTCCTCCAGCGGCGCCCGCGCTCGCTCCTCCTGCGCCGAGCGCTGCGCCAGCCCGCGGGCCGCCGCCTCCAGCTCCGAGCGCTGCCGAGCCTCGTCCTCCAGCCTTCCCCGCAAAGCCGCCACGTCCTCGGCCAGGCGCGCCCGCTCCAGCCGCAGCTGGCCCTTCTCGGCGCCCAGGCGCAGCACGGTGCCCCGCATGTCCCGCAGCTCCCGCGCGTACAGCTCGCCCATGGCCGAGCGCCCCGCCTGCTGCTGCCGCAGCGCCGCCGCCTCGGCCGCCAGCGCCCGGTTCTGCTGCTCCAGCGCCCGCACCCGCTCGATGTAGCCAGCGAAGCGGTCGTTCAGCACCTGCAGCAGCTCCTTCTCGTTGCGCGCCCGCGGTTCGCCGTTCAACGAGTCCAGGCTCTCGGTGGAGGACGCGGCCGCGCTGCCGCCGCCGCCCCCCGCGCCCCGCGCCCGCCCCACCACCGGGGCCGGCCACGAGTAGAAGCCGCTGGAGGCGGCGGAGCGCGGAGCAGCGCGGCCCGGCTCCTTGCGGAGCCCCCCCGGGGGGCCCAGCAGCGTCTCCAGCATCAAGCTCATGGCGACCCCCGCCCTCGCTGCGGCACCGGCGCGGCCGCCCGCTTTATAGCGCTCGGGGCGGCCGCTCCGCCCCGCCGCCGGCAGCGGGGGTGGGCACCGGCACCGGCAGCGGCACCGCCCCGCGCCGCCGCCGCAGCCCCGCGGTTGCGGGGGGACCCCGGTGCCACGCCCAGGTGGGGAGCGGGAGCTGCACCAGAAAGGAACGGATTGTCCCCGGCAGGGGAACGGGGACCCAGGGGTACAGCGGGATCCAGGGAGCAGCAAACAGGACCACCGGGAAGGGAGCGGAGAGATACCGGAGGGAGAACGGAACCCCCCGGGCAGATAGCGGGACCCCCGGGAACAGAGAGTGAGACCCCCGGAACGGGAGCAGGGAGGTCCTTGAGGGAGAACATATCCCCCGGGCAGGGAGCAGGACTACTGGGAACAGAGAGTGGGAGCCCCGGCAAAGGAGCAGGGACACCCCAGGACAGAGTGAGGACCCCGCGGAAAGTGGAGAGCCCCCGAAGTGAGAAGGGACCCTCCAAACAGAGAGAGGAGAAAGAGGAATAGAGGGTGGGACCTTCAGAGAGGGAGGTGGGACCCCCGTGGAAAGGGAGTGGGGAGCTCCTGGTGACCATGGACCCCGTGGACAGAGAGAGGAACACCTGGGAATAGAATGGGGTCCCCACGAATAGAGAGTGCGACCCTGGGGAGGGAGCTGGGACCAGCCAGTACAGAGCAGGAAGCCACTCTGGTGTGAAGGAGGAAGGGGGGACCCGCGGGTGGCACAGACACCCCCCCGAGGGTGGGGCAGCGACCCTGAGGTGGGGCCCTCACTCGGTGTCCCCCCGGGGCCAGGCAGTGACTGGGGGTTCCTGCTGGCTGGGTGGTGGTGCCGGGAGGGTCCCCTGGGGGGACAGGAGACAGCCCTGAGGGATGCTGGGGAGCTCCCGTCAGGGAGGGATGGGAGGGCCAGGTCTGTGATCCCGGCTGGGAGAGGGATGGGGAAGGGGATGGAGACAGGGATGGGGTGGGGGGATGTGACTCCCCAAACCTGCCCTTGGGAGAGGGGTATGAACGGGCCACCCAGCCAATCAGCACTCAGGTACAATAGAACCAATAATTACTCAGGCACCATCCAGCCAATCAGCACTTGGGTACCATCTAGCCAATCAGCACTCAGGTACAATAGAGCCAATCATTACTCGGATACCATCCAGCCAATCAGCACTCACAGACAGCCCGGACATATGGACCAATGGCCGATCAGCAGTAACAGACCACACAGCCAATCAGCACACACAGAGCTCAAGATGTGGGCAGGTACTGACAGCTCAGCCAATCAGCAGCCAGGCCTGGAGATCCCAGCCAATTAACACACTGGTCCCTAGATCTCAGCCAATCAGCAACCAGGTCCTAATACATTGCCCCAACCAATCATCAGGCACGAGCACAGATCCCAGCCAATCAGCACACAAATCCATAGATGCCAGCCAATCATCAGGCACGAGCACAGATCCCAGCCAATCAGTACACAGGCCCACAGATCCCAGCCAATCAGCACATAAATCTACAGATCCCAGCCAATCAGCGCACAGCTCCATGGGTCCCAGGAGCCACCCTGGTGTCCCTGCTGTCCCCACAGCTGTCCCGTGTGGGAGCAGGGTCCCACCCCATCCCTTCTCCCACAGATCCATGGAAGCAGGGCTGGGAGCAGCCGGCATGCGCCAGGAGGAGAGGGAGGCTGAGCAGCCCCAGCTGGTGACGCATCCCCGGAAGTGTTGGGGACATGGGGACAGCAGGCACGGGCCACCCCTGAGCAGCTCTGTACCTGCCCTGCTCCCGCTGGCCAGCACCGCTGTCCCGCTCCCGGCCATCCGCCCCCAGCCTGGGGCCATGGGGACACACGGGGCGAGGGGGTCCTTCCCACCCTGGGGACACCCGGCGGAGCAAGGGGACACAGCCTATGCAGGGGGTGACCCTGTCCCCACACCCTGTGTGACCCCTCCTTCCCAAGCCCTGCCTCCAAGCCCTTTTCCTGTTCCATCCCAACCTCTGGCGTGTCCCAATCCCCATATCTCTGCTCCATCCCATGTTCCCATCCCTGTCTCTGTCCCTGACCCATGCCTGTCCCCATCCCATGCCCCTGTCTCCTGTCCCCATCTCTTTCCCTATCCCTGTTCCTCTCCCATGTCCCCATCCCCAGTTCCCATTCCCTGTCCCCATCCCATGTCTCTATCCCCTACTCCCATCATCATTGCATGCTCCCATCCCCAATCCCTATCCCCTGTTCTTATACTCTATCCCTGTCCCCTGTTTGCATCCCATGCCCCTATCCCTTGTCCCCATCCCATCCCCATCCCTACCCTCTGTTCCCATTCCCTGTCCCACATTCCCTCTCCCCTATCCCATCCCCATCCCTGCCCCATTCCCTCTCCCCTATCCCACCCCTGTTCTTGCCCCATTACCTCCCCCCATCCCATCCCCATTCCGGTTCCCCCATTCCCTCTCCCCTATCCCATTCCCTCTCCCCTATCCCGTTCCCTCTCCCCTATCCCGTTCCCTCTCCCCTATCCCATCCCCATCCCGAATCCCCCATTCCCTCTCCCCACTCCCTCCCTGCCCCCTTCCCTCTCCCGTTCCCGCTCCCATTCCCAGCCCCGCCCCTCCCGCCATGGCCCCGCCCATCAGCGGAGGCCCCGCCCCGCCCCGGAAGCGCTCCCCGCTCCTCAGTTCCGGTGTCGGTGGCGGCGGCGGCAGCAGGTACGGACCGGGCTGGGCCGCGCCGGGCCGGGCAGGGGCGGACCGAACCGAGCCGGGGCAGAGCCAGGCCCCGCAGCCGCTCCTGCCCCGGGCGCTTCCCCCGAGCTCCGCCCGTGCGCACCCGGGACGGGCCCCCCGCCGGGGCTCGGGCTGCGCCGCGTCCTTCTGGCCCCGGGCCCCTCCCGCCCCCCGACCTGAGCCGTGCCCCTCTGGGCCGGCGGTGTCCCCGCTGTGACGCCGGGCCCTGTTCTCCTGCCCCCGGCCCCGTCCCTAGGCTGTGTCCCTGTTCTGACCCCGTGTCCCAGCCCGTGTCCCCGTGCTCCGCTCCTCAGTCCGAGCTGTGTCCCCCTCTCCTGCCCGCCTGGGGGTCCCCGGTCCCCGTTGCCTCCCCCGGGCCGTGTCCCGTGTCTTGCCTGTCCCCTCCTGTCCCCCGGCAGCTCCGTGTGGCAGCGCTGCCCTCCCGGCTCCATCCCGCAGGGATCCGCTCCCCTCCCCGGCACCGTGTCCTGGCCACGGGCAGAACCCCGTGGTTCCGTGCTGGGGGCAGGACCCCCTGGAAGGGCTGGGGGACCCGGGGTGAGCCCTTCACTCCCCTCAGGACATGGCTCATCCCTAGGGAAAGCTCTTGGCTCTGCATGGAATAAGCTGGGAACTGGGCATGGAGCAGACAGGGAGGCTGATACCCTGTGCTCGCTGCCTCCTCCAGGGAGATTTTTGGGGGAAAAAGCCCCAAAGTGGATAAAAAGGAGCTGTGAGAGAGCTCCGGCCCGAGGGAGCCGTGTTGGAGGTGTTGCTGTGTTGTTGCAGGTGTTTTGTGTGGAGTTCTGACACCTGTTAGGGTCAGAATGGGACCTCCAGGGGTGCCATCCCCAGCAGCAGTGTCTGGGGGCTCCGTGGGGTTTTGTGTCTGCTCTCTCCTGGGGTGGCAGAGACTGGGATAAGCCTTGGACGAGCAGTTGGACTGATGTGGTTCGTGGCTCCCACACCCATTTGTGGGGTCAGACTGCCAGGCTGAACAGGCTTTGGCACCCCAAGGGGCTTTCCAGAGGTGTTGGGCCTTGCTTGGATCGAGCCAGGCTGGGAATTCCACGGCAGGAGGTGTCCACCCTGCAGAACCTGGCTCTCCCAGGAGGAGAACATCCCCTGTGCCATGGGAACCTGGTGCTGTGGCCAGGACAAGGTCCTTGGTGTCCCTGGGGGTGCTCAGCCGGAGTTTGGGGGGTGCCATCCCAGTTCAAGGTGATTAAAAGTCCCCCCAGCTCTCAGAGCACGGGGCTCTGGACTCTGTGGCAGTGGGATCCTGGCCGTGTGTGCTGCAGGGGACGCCTCAGCATTGTCCTTTTTGCCTTTTCCTTGAGTTTATTCCCCAGTTATTGGTTAATGGGATGTATTGCTTGCAGCTCATTGCTGGTGCCACTGCTTTGGATCTCTCAAAGACTTTTTGGATTTGCTTTGGGCACCTTGCTGGTGGCACAGTGAGTTTGGCTCCTACCCCTGAGTTATCCAAGTTATCCCTTGTTTGATGGGGATGGAGCCTTTTGGAATGCCCATGGGTTGGTCAGAAACAGATTGGTGAGAGGATGGAGATGGTCCTGGTGGGATCCAGCAGAATCACAGCCCTGAGCTGCTGCAGGGCCAAGCTGGAGCAAAAACTGCCTCCAGTTTGGCTAGACAGAGGAAAATTATCCTGCTGGGAAGGTGTGTGGGGCTGCTGGGAGGGCTTGTGGTGGTCTGGCAGAATGGGATCAGCACTGGGATGGGATCTGTGGGATGTGGGATGGGAGTTGTGCCCATGGCTGTAGGATGGGAAACGCTGATGTGAGTAAGGAGGGAAAGAACTGGGATCAGCAGGAGGCTCTGGAGCTGTTGCTCAGCCTCTGGTTCTCTTCTTGCACCCTGGGGTGTTTCTCTCCCTTGGCTGGTGCTTGTGGCAGCTCCTGGGGTTTGTCCATGGGGCAGGGATGTGCTCAGAGCTGGGTTGGTGTGGTTATCGTATTTTTATTTTTCATTCATGAACAGGATGGGGCTGTTGGGTGCATTTCTTGAGTTTTATTTGTTGTGTTACCTTTATTACATGGTTGAGACAATAGGAAGATGGTAAAGCTTATGTACAGCTAGTAGCAGCTAAAGGTTTCTTTGTTACAGGATACTTTAAAAACTTTTAGCTAATAGCAGATTGCTAAAGTTTATAGATAATTGTTCTAGCTAATTACTAAAAGTAGATGTATACTTATTTCACACAGTGTTTGCTTGTCTTCTTTCCATTGATAATACATGGTACATTATTAGTAAGTTTAAACCTTCTACTATCTTGCTAAGCATATTTGCTTGTAGTCTTAAGGTCTGTCTTAGCCAAGCTTAAGACTTAAGTGATTGTTTCATGTCCTTGCTTGCTGTACTATTATAATTTTTCTACTTTCAGATTTTCTAACTACAGCTTAGCTCTAAGCTTTTTGTTCTTTCTGTTTCTGGGGCCTGCTTTTACAGCATTGGAAGCCTTCTTACCTTTACTAATTCCCACAGGGAACCATCACCACCTCACCCCTGCCTGGCCTCTGCAGTGCCCTGGAGCTGCCTCACACCAGCAGGGAGCAGTTATGTGATTCCCCACAGCTCCAGTTACCCATTAATTTTTTAGTCTTCCTTAATTTCCCTAATTATGCCACCTTGGCCCTGAGGTGCTTCATTGCCAGCTGAGGTGTTTGCTTGAGGGAGTTGCCTTTCCCCACTAACCTCCAGCTGCCCCTCTGTTTTCCAGGGGAGCACTTTCCTAGGAGCTTGTCCTTCCTGCTCCTTTCTGCTCTCCCTGGTGAGAACAGCAGGGAGGAAGGCCGGCAAACCGGGAAATGGAAAAGCAAAGGTGGGGGGGAGACCAGGCGGGGGGATCTGATGGTGGGCGGAGCAAGGGGGGAGGAGAAGGGCGAGGGGGGACCGGGCGGGGGAGGAGAAAGGGGGGAGGGACCGGGGGGGAGGAGAAGGGGGGGAAGAAGGGGGGAAGACAGAGGGGGGAAGAAAAGACGGGGGGAAGAAAAAGAGGGGGGAAGAAAAGAGGGGGGAAGATAAAAGGGAGGGGGGACAGAGAGGGGGGAAGAAACAAGAGTGGGGGCACCGAGATAAAAAAGCGGGTTGCCCCCGTCAAAGTGTGTACTCACTCTTTTTCATCACTTTTTTCCTCACATATTTTTCCTCCCTCTGTTTTACCCCCTTTTTCCTCCCCCTTGTCACCCCCTTTCCCTCTTTCCATTCCTGGCTCAGCTGGGCAGTCAGAGCTCTGGCAACCAGAGAACTTTGGGCTGGGCTGTCAGAGGGTCTAGGAGGACCTGGAGCGTGTGGTGGGCTGGGATAAGCAGGGATTGGGATGTATTGGGCACAGGTTTAAGGGCTGCTCCCAGCCCTGGCAGTGGCTCTGTGTGGGGGAGCTGAAAGTGAGACCAGAGGAGGCACCAGAGATGCACCAAGGGTGGAGCAGGGCTGGGAGGCTGGGGGTGCTCACCTGGAGAGGAGAAGGTTCCAGGGACACTCAGAGCCCTTGCAGGGCTGAAGGGGCTCACAGGAGAGCTGCAGAGGGACTGGGGACAAGGGAGGAGGGGCAGCACACAGGGAATGGCTTCACTGCCAGGGGGCAGGGCTGAATGGCACCCATAGATATGCCCATGGGATGGATATGGGCATCCATGGGATGAATATTGGCAGGAATTGTTCCCTGGGAGGGTGGTGAGGGCTGGGATGGCATTCCTAGAGCAGTGTGGTGCCCTGGATCCCTGGAAGTGTTCCAGGACAGGGTTTGGGGCCCTGTACCCTCTGGGACAGTGGGAGGTGTCCCTGCCATGGCAGGGGATGGCCACTGGGTGAGCTTTAAGGTCCCTTTCCACCCAACCATTCCATGGTGAAAGCGTCTGATCAGCAGCATCTCAGCCTTCAAGAATGGAGGAGTTATCCTAAAACAGGGTGGTAAAGTAGCAGAAGAAATGAGTTTTCATGCACTCTCCATGAGAGGGAAGTGAGCAGCACCAGCAATGGTCCTTGGCATTTGTGTCATTCCCAGAACCCCCTGGCAGCAGCCACTCAGTGGGAAGCCAGGTGATGTGTTTGTTGTTGTATTTTGGGTTTAGGAGCCTCATTATTTTCCCAAAGCAGCTGAATGTGAGAGGTGCTTGGCATGGCAGTGGGAAAAAATGGGGTGGCTGAGCTCTGCCATATACCTGACTGGGGCTGAGAGGCTCAGGAGAGCACAGTGCTCTGTTTTGTGTGGAGCTATGGAAACTGAGTCCCTGGAGTGAATAAAATCAGGAATAAAAGGCTTGGGTTTGTGCCACTGCCAAAAACCAGTCCTGAGGAGCCCAGACTTGCTGGGGGGGGGACTCTGGGTGCTCCTCTCCAGCAGTTCCAGATCCTTATGGACACTAACTCCTTCAATCCTGTTGCCAGACCAGCTTAAAACAAGTTTGGTGTGAAGATGGGGTAAAATCTGAACCATCACAAGGTCGGGGCTCTGTGTCCTTTGCTGTGCTGCTGCATCTGCTTTGGTGAGGGAGGAGCTGCCTCCCCATCAGCCTCTCCGTGGGTGATCAGTGTGGGAAAGGAGCTGGGTGGGATTGCTGGAGCTGAGGGAGCAAAAACACTTCTCGCATCCTTAGAAGCAGAGCCAGGCAGCAGCGCTGGCCCTGCCAAGGGGTGAGCTGTGGAATTCACCTGCGGCTGGCAGCCAGCCCTGCCTTGTCACCTGGCACAGCTGGGGGACCACACAGGGTGCAGGGTGCTGAGCACTGGGGTTTGGCAGCTCTTTGGGTCCCCTCATCCCCCTGCTGCAGGCCCTGGGGTGTGGGGCCTGCTTTTACAGCATTGGAAGCCTTCTTACCTTTACTATTCCCACAGGGAACCATCACCACCTCACCCCTGCCTGGCCTCTGCAGTGCCCTGGAGCTGCCTCACACCACAGGGAGCAGTTAGTGATCCCCACACTCCAGTTACCCATTAATTTTTTAGTCTTCCTAATTTCCCAATTATTATGCCACCTTGGCCCTGAGGTGCTTCATTGCCAGCTGAGGTGTTTGCTTGAGGGAGTTGCCTTTCCCCACTAACCTCCAGCTGCCCCTCTGTTTTCCAGGGGAGCACTTTCCTAGGAGCTTGTCCTTCCTGCTCCTTTCTGCTCTCCCTGGTGAGAACAGCCTGTCCTTCCTTCCCCTTTTTCCCCCTTTCCCCTCCCCTCCCCCCCCTTTTTTCCTCTCCCTTTTTTCTTCTCCCTTTTTTTCTTCTGCTCCTTTTTTTCTTCTCCCTTTTTTTCTTTCTTCTCCCTTTTTTTCTTCTCCCTTTTTTTCTTCTCCCTTTTTTTCTTCTCCTTTTTTTCTTCTCACCTTTTTTTCTCCTCCCTTTTTCTTCTCCTTTTTTTTCTTCTCCCTTTTCCTCCCTTTTTTTGTTTCCTCCCCCTCTTTTTTCCTCCCCTCTTTTTTCCTCCCCTCTTTTTCCTCCCCTCTTTTTCCCCTCCCCTCTTTTTCTTCCCTCTCTTTTTTCCTTCCCCCTCTTTTTTCCTCCCCCTCTTTTTTCCTCCCTCTTTTTTCCTCCCTCTTTTTTCCTCCCTCTTTTTTCCTCCCTCTTTTTTCCTCCCTCTTTTTTCCTCCCTCTTTTTTCCTCCCTCTTTTTTCCTCCCCCCTTTTTCCTCCCCCTTTCCCCCCTTTCCCTCTTTCCTTCCTGGCTCAGCCTGGGCAGCTCAGAGCTCTGGCAACCAGAGAACTCTTGGGCTGGGCTGTCAGAGGGTCTAGGAGGACCTGGGAGCTGTGGTGGGCTGGGATAAGCAGGGATTTGGGATGTCTTGGGCACAGGTTAAGGGCTGCTCCCAGCCCTGGCAGTGGCTCTGTGCTGGGGGAAGCTGAAAGTGAGACCAGAGGAGGCACCAGAGATGCACCAAGGGCTGGAGCCAGGCTGGGAGAGCTGGGGGTGCTCACCTGGAGAGGAGAAGGTTCCAGGGACACCTCAGAGCCCCTTGCAGGGCCTGAAGGGGCTCCAGGAGAGCTGCAGAGGGACTGGGGACAAGGGATGGAGGGGCAGCACACAGGGAATGGCTTCCACTGCCAGGGGGCAGGGCTGAATGGGCATCCCATAGATATGCCCATGGGATGGATATGGGCATCCATGGGATGAATATTGGGCAGGAATTGTTCCCTGGGAGGGTGGTGAGGGGCTGGGATGGCATTCCTAGAGCAGCTGTGGCTGCCCCTGGATCCCTGGAAGTGTTCCAGGACAGGGTTTGGGGCCCTGTACCCTCTGGGACAGTGGGAGGTGTCCCTGCCCATGGCAGGGGATGGCACTGGGTGAGCTTTAAGGTCCCTTTCCACCCAAACCATTCCATGGTGAAAGCGTCTGATCAGCAGCATCTCAGCCTTCAAGAATGGAGGAGTTATCCTAAAACAGGGTGGTAAAAGTAGCAGAAGAAATGAGTTTTCATGCACTCTCCATGAGAGGAAGTGAGCAGCACCAGCAATGGCTCCTTTGGCATTTGTGTCATTCCCAGAACCCCCCTGGCAGCAGCCACCTCAGTGGGAAGCCCAGTGATGTGTTTGTTGTTGTATTTTGGGTTTAGGAGCCTCTTATTTTCCCAAAGCAGCTGAATTTGAGAGGTGCTGGCATGGCAGTGGGAAAAATGGGGTGGCTGAGCTCTGCCATATACCTGACCTGGGGCTGAGAGGCTCAGGAGAGCACCAGTGCTCTGTTTTGTGTGGAGCTATGGAACTGAGTCCCCTGGAGTGAATAAAATCAGGAATAAAAGGCTTTGGGTTTGTGCCACTGCCAAAACCAGTCCTGAGGAGCCCAGACTTGCTGGGGGGGAGACTCTGGGTGCTCCTCTCCAGCAGCTTCCAGATCCTTATGGACACTTAACTCCTTCAATCCTGTTTGCCAGACCAGCTTAAAACAAGTTTGGTGTGAAGATGGGGTAAAATCTGAACCATCACAAGGTCGGGGTGCTCTGTGTCCTTTGCTTTGCTGCTTGCATCCTGCTTTTGGTGAGTGAGGAGCTGCTCCCCTCAGCCTCTCCGTGGGTGATCAGTGTGGAAAGGAGCTGGGTGGGGATTGCTGGAGCTGAGGGAGCAAACACCTTCTCTGCATCCTTCAGAGCAGAGCCAGGCAGCAGCGCTGGCCCCTGCCCAAGGGGTGAGCTGTGGGAATTCACCTGCGGCTGGCAGCCAGCCCTGCCTTGTCACCCTGGCACAGCCTGGGGGACACACAGGGTGCAGGGTGCTGAGCACTGGGGTTTGGCAGCTCTTTGGGTCCCCTCATCCCCCTGCTGCAGGCCCTGGGGTGCTTCCTGCCCAGAGGAGGGTTGTGTCAGCGTGAGGAGCGAGGGCTGCGCCTTCATTCCAGAGCTGGAGGAGCCACTTTCCTTCTTGGGGTTGCTGCAGGACTTAAAGCAGTGGGGGAATGGGTGGTTGTCTCAGCCTCTGAAATCAGTGGGGTTTTTTTCAGTGGGGTTGTGGATGGGAAGAGCACAGGCTGTGCTTTCCCTGGCTCTGGGAGAGCAGGGAGCTGCAGGGAAGCGGCCGGTGTGATTCATGTCTGCGAGCTGCCTGCACAAATTCCCTGCTCAGCTTCAAGTTTGCTTTCCAGGCACTTCTGCAGAGCAGGGCTGAGTGTGAGCCAGGTCCTGGAATCGGAGGGACTGCAGTGAATCCTCTTTCTTTCCCTGCTTCCTTCCTCCCAGTCTGGCAGGACGGGATCTGCAGTGAGGTGCAGAGAGCTGCGGCGCAGCCCGGAGCTCCCGCTGTTCCCTGGAGAGCCATCGACTTAGTGGGATAAAAAAGGCTCTGAATCAATCCCAGGTAACTGAGGCAGGGAGGAGTGTCCTGTCTCACCAGGGGCCGGGCTGTGGGAGTGTGGTGCCAGGCTTCCCCCTCTGGAATAGCACCAGGATGGTGCTGCCAGCCCCCAGAGCAGCCCCAAACCCACGCAAACTCCTTCCCTCTCCCTCCCTGCCAAGCTGTGTGCTCTGCCCAGCCTGTTCAACCCCCAGATTTCATCCAGATTTTCTTTTTATCCCTGCTGGGGATCCCTCTCCAGCTTGGACAGGGAACAGAGGACACAGTTCCTCTGTGCTCCTGCTGTGTTTGGCTTTCAAGATGCTCATTTGCATTTTAAGCCCATCCGCAAGCTCTTTTTTTTAATCTCTTTTTTTTTCACTTGGCTTTGCTTCCTGTATTCCTGCCCCTCCAAAACAGCAAGGCCACTGCAGGCTTTCAAGGACAAGCCTCTGGTTCCTTCCCTGTTGAAGCAAGGGTGGGAAAACCAGCCATAAAAGCCAAATCCCTGTTGACCTTTCTGAAGGGCTGCACATCTCCTTCCTCAGCCTGCCAAGCCCCAAATCTGCCCTGAACTGCCGGAATTATATAATAGAGCCTCAAGTGCTGGGCTGAAGCCTCACAACCTTGGAATTTAAAGCAACCCTGCTGGAGCAGGGCTGGTTTGTGGGAGAGGCTCCCTTTGATCTGGCAGATCCGTTCCCCTTGGCTGTGCTGTCCCGTTGAGCTGAGCCTGGGGTTTGGCTCAGTTCCTGTCCCCAGCCCTGAGCTGTTCCCTGGGTAGGTGAGAGGGAGGGCTGGCTGTGAGGTTTGCCTAAGAAAGCATTTTTTGGATGAGGAGAGGCCAATCCAGGGAGGATCACTGAACCTCTGCTGCCCAGCTCTGTCCAGGATGGGATGGGCAAAGTCAGGGCTGCAGCCCTGGAATCTTCAGTGGTTCCTTTTCTCCTCCACATCCTCTTTGGAGAACCCTGATTCCCCATCAGGGAGCAGCTGATTCCCCATCATCACAGTGCTGTGAGGTGCTCACTCTCCCTTAGGGATTGGCCTTCTCCTTGTGACTCTTCCCATGAGATCCCAAACTCTTTCCCTCCCCTGGTGTTTTTCCTTCCTGGAGCTCTCCATAACAATCCCTGCAAGGAAATTATCAGCCCTGACCCTCTGTGCTCTGCCTCTCCTCCAGGGCTGTGCTGCTGGCTGGAGACCACCATGACAGACTCCAAGTACTTCACCACCACCAAGAAAGGTAAGGGAAGGAGCAGGAATGTTACAGTTCATCCCAAAATCACCAGCTGGTTCTTACTCCTGTACAAACCAGGTGGGGAGGGTTGGGAAGCTCACGTGGGAATGTCCTGAGTCCCCCTGGGATGCTGTGGCTGACACCCCACCCCGCTCCTTGCTCTGGAGCAGCTCCTGGGCTGCTGTGGGGCTGGGGCACCTTGTCCCCAGCCCCCTGAGCCCAGCCAGGGCTGGTGGCAGCTGGTGATCGGCTTTAGCAGCTCAGGAGCTCCCCTGGGCAGCGCTCGGGGCCTTAAGCACTCTCCAGACCAAGGAATTAATGTGGAGAGAAGCCATGTGGCATCTTCCTCTTCAGTCTGCCAACCCAGGAGGGAGTAAGGAGCTCAGCGAGGCTTCAGGAGGGCAGGAGATGCTGCCCTGGGCTGGGGGGTTGCTGCCACAGGCAGGGAGGGATTTGGGAGCCCCCCTTCACCATATGGCCTTGAGGAGCAGTGCCCAAAATCCACCTGCCATCATCCCTGGGAAGGGTAGGGCCTCCTGGGGCTGGGATAATCTCCCCACAGCCAAAAATACCCTCTGGATAACCCCATCCAGTGCCTGTGGGGTGCTCCTGGCTCCTGCAGCGTCTCCCATCCCTGTGGGGCTGGAGGAGCCCCAGGGATTCAGCAAGAGATGAATATTCTCCATTTCCATGGATGAGAGCTGAGCCCCCAGAGCAGCCCCAGCCTCGGGGGGGTGTTTGGGAAATTAAATCCCCCTTTTTAGGGCTGGCAAAGGAACCCTGTCACACAGCAGGTGGGAGCTGTGCTCACCCAGCAGAGGGGTGGGGGACCCCTTCCTCTAATCCCTGAGCTGCCACTTCTCCCGTTTCTCCAGGGGAGATATTTGAGCTGAAGGCTGAGCTGAACAGCGACAAGAAGGAGAAGAAGAAGGAGGCTGTGAAGAAGGTGATCGCCTCCATGACTGTGGGCAAGGACGTCAGGTGTGTGCTGGGGCTGCAGCCTGGAATGTCCTGAGTGGGAAGGGATCCCCAGGATCATCCAGCACACTCCTGGTCCTGCCCAGACCCCCCAACAACCCCACCCTGGGCATCCCTGGCAGCGCTGTCCTGGAGCTCTGGCAGCCTCGGGGCTGTGCCCATTCCCTGGGGAGGCTGGGCAGTGCCCAGCACCCTCTGGGGGAAGAACCTTTCCTGAAATTTACCCTAAAGCCTCTCCTTCATGCTGTTCTCCCATATGCCCAAGCCAAACCCAGCTGGTTTTTGGGTTCCTTTTTCCCCCTGTTGCTTCCAGGGGGTTTCCATGCTGCTTTTCCCCTCAGGATTCACCCTGGCTGCAGCTCTGCCTCCTGGAGTGCAGTTTGTGTCCACGTGGCCACCTGGCAGGTGGGGGCTCTCCTGGCTTTTGTTGTAATCTGGCTAAAAGAGGATTGGTCTGGCTGCCAGATCAGTTTGTTGGGATTATTCCCACTTCCTTTGTGTGTTACTAAAAACAAGCAGGACCCCCTTGGAGGGTTGGTGGCGGTGCCTGGATGCTGATAAACCCTTTACAGCCTCTCCAGTCCAAAAGGTCAGGCAGCTGCTGCTGTTCCTGCTTCCTTTTCCATCTGGCTGAGCTGCACGTGGCTCCTTCTGTGCCTTGTCCTGCATGGACCTGTCCCAGCACAGGCAGCATCAACAATTTGATTTTCATGGTGCATTTGAGAGTAAATGGAGGGAAAACACACTCAGGGTTGGGAGAACTGGGGCATCCCAGAGCAGCAGCCGGGAGTGTCCATCTTGAGACCACTGTGGAAATCACATGGAAATGACAGGAGCTGCTAGTACTTGAAGGGGCTTAAAAAGAGGGGGAGCACAGCTTTTTACATGGACAAATAGTGACAGGCCAAAGGAGAATGGCTTTAAGCTAAAAGAGATTTAGATGGGATATTGGGAATGAGGAATTGTTCTCTGGCAGGCCCTGGCACAGGGTGCCCAGAGCAGCTGTGGCTGCCCCTGGATCCCTGGCAGTGCCTAAGGCCAGGCTGGACACTGGGGCTTGGAGCCACCTGGGATAGTGGAAGTGTCCCTTCCCGTGGCAGGGGTAGAACTTGATAAGTTTAGAGATTCCATGGTTCCCAAGCCATTCCATGATCCTGTGGCTGTGTCAGCCAATTTTTTTTTTGTGTGTGTGTGCCTGTTTCAGGCTGCAGGGAGGAAGTTTGCTGAGTTCACTGCTCCCTGGGAGGTGCCAGCAAAGCCTGGTTTAACCCGGGGTGAGACCAGCCCAGGTGGGCAGCAGCTTTGCAAAACCCAATTCCTTGGATTTAGGGGGGGGCCTGGGTTTGATCCTGGCTGGTTGTGGAGGTGGATAGGCTTCCAGGAGCCTTGGGACATCTGTCAGGGTGGAATAACCCCTGTGTTAGCCCTGGGATCTTGATTGCCTCCCCTGAGGTGGTTTAATTGTCTAATTGATCTGTCTTTGGATGAAACAGCATCTCTGGTATCCCACAGCTCCAGGATGTTTGGGAAGCCCCAGCTCTGTGCAGGCAGATCCACTGCATTCCCCTCCATCCCAGCAGAGTCTCCTGGTGCTCCAGACTCACCCAGGGGAGTGGGGGCTCTTCCTTTGGGCACCATCCTGTGATGATGCATAAAGTCCTGGAATATCCTGAGTTGAAAGGGATCCACAAGAGTCACCCAGTGCAGCGCCTGGCCATGCACAGACACCCCTACAGCCCCACCCTGTGCCTGAGAGAGTTGTGCAGCACCTTCTCCTGGGGCAGTGAATGGGCCCTGGAGCAGAGATGCAGCAGAGCCATGTGGGAAGGCTCAGTTTTGGTCCATCAAGGGCTGGTTTTGATACAGATCCATTTAAAAAACCCACTGGGGATGGGTCTTTCAGCTGTGTCTGCTGCAAGGTGGGCTCAGGTCATGGAATCATAGGATCATGGAATGGTTTGGATGGGAAAAGGTCCTTAAAGCCCAGCTCATCCAACCCCTGGCCCTGGGCAGGGACACTTCCACTGTCCCAGGCTGCTCCAAGCCCTGTCCAGCCTGGCCTTGGACACTGCCAGGGATCCAGGGGCAGCCACAGCTGCTCTGGGCACCCTGTGCCAGGGCCTGCCCACCCTGCCAAGTAACAATTCTTAATTCCCAATCTCCCATTCATCCCTGCCCTCTGGCAGTGGAAGCCATTCCCTGTGTCCTGTCCCTCCAGCCCTTGTCCCCAGTCCCTCTCCAGCTCTCCTGGAACCCCTTCAGGCCCTGCACGGGGCTCTGAGCTCTCCCTGGAGCCCTCTCCTCTCCAGGTGAGCACCCCCAGCTCTCCCAGCCAGGGGAGGGCTGGGTTCTCCTGGCTCTGGGAGCAGGTTTCATGGGAAGGGGATCCATGGGAGCGTGGCCGTGTCCTGCCTTCACTGAGCTCTCTGTGTTCCAGCGCTCTCTTCCCGGACGTGGTGAACTGCATGCAGACAGACAACCTGGAGCTGAAGAAGCTGGTCTACCTCTACCTGATGAACTATGCCAAGAGCCAGCCAGACATGGCCATCATGGCTGTGAACACCTTTGTGAAGGTGAGGGGACAGGGCTCCGTGTCCCAGGGCCACAGGGGACACCAGGTGCCAGCTCACCGTGTCAGGCTGAAAACCAGGGAACGTGGGCAGCTTTCTAAAGCCTCTCTCTTCTGGAGGAGGAGCTCTGCAAGCTCTAGAAAACTGATTGAATTTGTCCAGTAATGCAGAAAGTCAGTTTTTGGCCGCTGTGCCACTCTCTCTGTCAGGGGTGTGGGCAGCTCCCGTGATCGAGAGCTGTCATGTGAATTTATGGGCTGAGAAATCCCTCGTGATCTTCCCGTTGGAGCTGGGAGCTGAAGAGTGAGTTAGGAACCAGGATGTTGTCAAAGCACCCAGTGAAAAGGCCTGGTGGGCTTTAGAGGGAGTTCAGGCTTTTCAGGGAGGATAAACCCCTCCTAATAATCCCAATATCCGTTTCCAGCATCAGGTTGGTTCAGGTCCCTGGTGTAAGTGATGAGGACATGGGATTCCTGGATGGATTGAGGAGTTCTGGCTGTGAGGATTGGTGGTGTTGGAACTCAGTGGGTGCAGGACAAGAGAGAAACTTCTCTTGGGTGACTTATTCTCAAGAGCAGAACATGAAAACCTCGGGATTTGACCCCAAATCCTGGGGGACCTGAACCCCCTGGAGAAAGCTGAGGAGCCCAGGATAACATCATGAATGACACAGGATGTCCTGTGGCATTCACATTCTCTGAAAAAATTCCTTCACCCGGGGTTTTTCTCCTGGGAAGGTGAAAGGCAGTGAGAGAGGCCTCAGAGAGAAGGAAAACAATTCTTATCTCATTTGCTTCCCCTGTGCTGTGCTGGTGTGGAATGTGTTTGGAGATTGTTCACCCACAGGTGAATGTTTCATTGAATTCTGGTGTGAGTTGTTTTGGCTCTTTGGCCAATCAGGGCCAGGCTGTGTCAGGACTCTGGAAAGAGTCAGGAGTTTCCATTATTATCTTTTAGCATTCAGTAAGTGTCCTTTCTGTATTCTTTAGTATAGTATAGAATTCTTTAATATAATATAGTATAGTATTCTTTAATATAATAAAGTAATAAATCAGCATTCTGAGAACATGGAGTCAGATGCATCATTCCTGCCTTTGTTGGGGCTCCTTGATTACAATAATATCCACTCTCCCCTGTCCTCCCTGTGTAGGAGTGTGCTCTCTGCTAATGGAGTGACAAAACTATCTTTTGTCTCTTTAAAAGGAAAGAGGTCTGGAAGTTTCTCTCTTCAATTAAACTTTTATCTTTCTAACACTGCAACAACAGAAGCCATCCTGCCTCCAAAAGTAGCTGAGCTATCTTGGGTTATTGGAATAATTACCAATATAGCCAGACAGGATGTGCCTGAGCTTGTCTGGCCCTTGCTGCTGAATCAAAGAGCAGCACTGTGGTGTTTTACCCCAGAGACACTTGGCTAGCTGGATACTGCAACTGGGCCCTTGGAGGCAAATCCAGACATGCAGGAGCTCAGGTTTACCTTTGGTGGAGAAGCTTTAAGGGGATAGTGAAGGAAAGGAGTCAGTTCTGATGGAGGGTTTGGATCCAGAGCTTTATTCTGACCCACAGGCCTCCGAATGCAGCAACAGCTCCAACAGAACTCTCAAACTGCGTGGTTGCTGCTCCTTTTAACCCTGAGGAGAGGGGGAGGGAAGGGGTAGGGAGCCACCAACCAGGTACAGGAGGGGAGGTCTTAAAGGACAAAGGACACCTGGGTGGCCCAATGTCCCCCCAGCAGCAGAGGGCATCTTTTGAATCTGCCAATCACTTGGATTTGACAGACAATACTCGGCAGGGGGCAAGGGAGGGGCAAGCAGAGGTGACTGACCCACCTGGCAAATATCATGGGAGAGACCCGAGGTTCTGAGGTAAACCCTGAAATCACAACGCAGCACTGGGTGTGTTATAGGCCTCCTGGAGCTCATTACACCTAGCTCAAAGTTCCTCTGACATCCCTGCAGGACTGTGAGGACCCGAACCCTCTGATCCGGGCTCTGGCCGTGCGCACCATGGGCTGCATCCGCGTGGACAAGATCACGGAGTACCTGTGCGAGCCCCTGCGCAAGTGCCTCAAGGATGAGGACCCCTACGTGCGCAAGACGGCCGCCGTCTGCGTGGCCAAGCTGCACGACATCAACGCCCAGCTGGTGGAGGACCAGGGCTTCCTGGACACCCTCAAGGATCTCATCTCAGACTCCAACCCCATGGTGATTGGTTTTTGCCTTCTTCGCCTCCTCTTTGTCCAAATGGCAGTCGCCGCTCTGCCATCGTGTTCGTGTCCCACTCCCTTCCTCCCAGACTCTCTTTTTGGTGTTAACAAACCACCTTTGGGGAGTTTTTGCTTCTCAGGACTGCAGGCTGTGTTCCCTGCCCCATAACCCTGTGTCCTGGACAGAGGGTTTCTCCCATCCTGTGGCTGTGTGTTATTCCTCTGTTCCCAGTGGGAAGGAGGCTGCCCCAGGTGGCTCAGGGCAGAGGGAAGCTGCTGCTTTGGTTCTGATACCACAGAGCTGGTGGCTTTTGCCTCTGTTTTTCCTGGCAGCTGGGCTTTGGCTTCCCTCCCTTTCCCCGGGCATGGGGAACTTTAAAACCACCTTTCCCCAGGGTTTCTCTTCCCACAGCCTTTCCTGCTTTTCCAGTCTTACCCTGGGTGTAGTGTTGAGCCCAGGAGCTGTGTGGAAAGCTCTGTGGCTCCTCAGAGCTGCCTGGGGAAGGGAACTGAGCACAAAGCCAAGGCTGACTCTGAGGAACACGTGGTAGCCCTTGGAGATGTGGCGTGGGCGGTGGGAGCGTGCCGGTGGGGATGGCTCATCCATCCCCCTCAGATCTGCTGGGGGGAGGGAGAAGCTGGAGCCCAGATGTAGGTGGAATGTGAGGGGTTCATAGTGAGGAGGCAGCTCATCCCCTCACACCACATTTAGTGTCACCAATCCACGTCCTGTCTCCCTGGCAGGTGGTGGCCAACGCGGTGGCGGCGCTGTCGGAAATCGCAGAGTCTCATCCCAGCAGCAACCTCCTGGACCTCAACCCCCAGTCCATCAACAAGCTGCTCACAGCCCTCAATGAGTGCACTGAGTGGGGCCAGATCTTCATCCTGGACTGCCTGGCAAACTACATGCCCAAGGATGACCGGGAAGCACAGAGGTGAGGGCACAGGCAGGGCTTGGCACTGCCCCTTCTCCTCTGAGGAGAGTCTTCATCCTCCTGACCCTGCTGCAGGAGGTGGGACAGCGGGCATCTGCTGGACCTGTGCCTTGGGCATGGCCATCTGGAGCCGGCCCTGGTCCCATAGTGAGCCCTGGCACTGGGATTGTGCTCCTTGAGCTGCTTAAAATGTGGCTGCAGGGGACAATGGGCACCAGGGAGCCCCGAAATGGGGTCACTGCCAGAGAGTTCTGCAGGGCTTGGGGAATAACCTTCACTGGGGAATTCAGGAGCCAGTTCAGCCTCTTTGGGAAGGTCCCAAGTGCCGCTCAGCTTTCCTGCAAGTCCTTCCTCCATGCTGGCAGGAGTTTTTCAGCAGGAGGAAGGGCTGGGATCATTTCATTTCCTTCCTCCTCGCCCCGGCAGCATCTGCGAGCGGGTGACACCGCGGCTGTCCCACGCCAACTCTGCCGTGGTGCTGTCAGCTGTCAAGGTGCTGATGAAGTTCATGGAGATGCTCTCCAAGGACCTGGATTATTATGGCACTCTCTTGAAGAAGCTGGCCCCACCACTGGTCACTCTGCTGTCTGCAGAGCCCGAGCTGCAGTACGTGGCCCTCCGCAACATCAACCTCATCGTGCAGAAGAGGTGGGTGTCCAGGTGTCCCCTCTTAGCCACAGGTGCTTCAATCCCTCTGACTGCAGCAGTGTCACAACTCATCCTCTAGGGTGATTTCTTCCCTGTTACTTAAAATCCAAGGAAAGTCATGGAATCATGGAATGGTTTGGTTGGGAGGGATCTTAAAGCTCAGCTCATCCCATCCTCTGCCATGGACACCTTCCACTAGACCAGATTGCTCCAAGACCTGTCCAGCCTGCCCTTGAGTCTGTCAGGTGAGGGAATGAGCAGGGAGCTAAGCTGGGATCTCCAGTTTAATGTACCCTTTAATTTAATTTATTCTTTATTTGGGGCAGCAAAGGATGGCAAAGCCAAAAGCTGTGAGACTTTGGAGTAGTCCCTCTGTGTCGAGAGGGATTTTTGTGCTGCCAGGTGCTTTCTCCACAGTTGTCCTCTTTGAACAAGTGCTCAGAGTCCTTTTGTCCCTTTGCTGATCTAAAATCCTGGAGGTGGCTGAGGCCCCAAACGTGTGCCTGGAGCAGGAGAGGCAGCTGGAGAGCCCCAGCCCAGTCAGATGATTTGTTCTCCTCCCAGTCAGCGCCGTGGTCGTCTCTTAAAAATAGCAGCAATTTATGGGAGAAGTGGAAAGCAATTAGTGTCCCTGGGAGTGGGAATGTGGAAGTCAGCTTGGAGCTGGACCTGGTCTAGCTATTTCCCAGCTTAGAGAAAGGTCCAGCCTAGCCCTGGGGTCTGGATTTGTGTCCCTGCTCCCACTAAAACATCCCTCCAGCCTTGGCAGGACAAACATCCCCCGTTGCCTTACGTCTGGCCCGTGTTTGTGACAAGGTTGTGCTCTGTCCCCTGTGTGCCAGCAAAGGGGACAGAATTCTGGGGGTTAACCATGGTGACTTGGATTCCTTGGCATTGAATAGGCCCCCCAAATCTTGGGATTGGGGTGGAGATGAGTGCCTGTCCCCCTAACGCTGCCTCTCACTGCCCCAGGCCCGAGATCTTGAAGCACGAGATGAAGGTGTTCTTTGTCAAGTACAACGACCCCATCTACGTCAAACTGGAGAAACTGGACATCATGATCCGCCTGGCCTCCCAGGCCAACATAGCTCAGGTCAGGAGCTGGGCTGGGGCACCCAGGGCTACCCCAGTGCCACCCCAGTGCCAGCCCCAGCTCTGCTGGGAGCAACTGTCCCACCCTGCTGCTCGTGCTGGGTCACTGCCCCTCTCTCCTGGTGGCCGTGCCTTGCTGCCAGGCTGTCACTGTGCTGTGCCCTTCTCTGCTGGTGGCTGTGCCTTGCTGCCAGGCTGTCACTGTGCTGTGCCCCTCTCTCCTGGTGGCTGTGCCTTGCTGCCAGGCTCTCACTGTGCTGTGCCACCCCTCAGGTGCTGGCAGAGCTGAAGGAATATGCCACGGAGGTGGATGTGGATTTTGTCAGGAAGGCGGTGAGAGCCATTGGCCGCTGTGCCATCAAGGTGGAGGTGAGGGCTGGGACATGCTGGGGCCTTGTGGCTTCTCTGGGTGGGCAGGGTAGCACTTTCCAGCACATGGTGGCCATCTCACCCCAGGAATTTGCAAGTTGAAGCCTTCCCAGGCATGGGGATGAGCCGTGGTTGTTCCACAGGGATCAGTGAGGTGCCAGGAGGGTCTTCCATCCCCTTTTCCTTTGCAACTGGAGCTGCTTTAAGATCCCTGCCTAGAACAGGGCCAGGAATGCAGTGGGTGATACCAGTGGCTTGTTGGGGGACCAGAATGGGACTGGGAGGGAGCTGATCCCTCCCTGAGGGGCTGGGAGGGAGCTGATGCCTTCCTGGGGGCTGGGAAGGTCCCAGTCATTTTGCAAGAGGCTGGCAAGGAGGCAGTCCCTTCCTGAGCAGCTGGGAGAGAATCCATCCCTCCCTGAGGGGCTGCTCAGAGGCTTTGCTTCCCTCTGGGGATAATTTTCCAAAGGGGATTGTTAAAAACCTCCCTGGAAAGGTGGCTCTGCATGGCTGGAACACTTCCCATGGGGAGAGAGGAGCCTGTGGGGATGTGCAGAGAGGATGAGGAGAGGGCACACCAGGATGTGAAGGGCAGACCACACTCAGTGTCCCCTGTTGTGCTGTGGGCTGGATTTGGGGGGGGGATAAGAGGCAGTGGCAGGTTTGGGATGGGAGGTGGGACTGTCCCCATGTGACCCAGTCCCTCTGGCAGCAATCGGCCGAGCGCTGTGTCAGCACCCTGCTGGACCTCATCCAGACCAAGGTGAACTACGTGGTGCAGGAGGCCATCGTGGTCATCAAGGACATCTTCCGCAAGTACCCCAACAAGTGCGTGGGGACTCCCTGGCGTGTGGGTTCTCTGGGGTGCTCCTGGTCCTACCTGAGCTCTTCCCTCCCCTCTGTGCTTGGGGGGCCACAAGCTCTTGGTGGGATGAAGCCCCCGGAGCCTCCCCCCAGCACAGGTGGCTTTGGGTTTGTTTTGTCCCCAGCCCTGAGATGGTGGCAGTCCCAGATCCAGGCACTGAAATGCAGAGGAGCTGCCAGGGATGTGCAGGTCCCTTGTGTCAGCAGAAACTGTCCCTGGCTCTCAATCCAGCTCCTGGTGGTGCTGGAACAAGGGCAGCAGGAGGAGAGGAGAGGGGAGGGAATGTTCCAGCTGAGCCAGGATGAATAGGCAACTCTGTAATCAGGAAGTCGGGGGCTAATAGTGGTAATAAATACTAATGAACTGAATTGGTAACAAGCAGAGCTCTGCAGGAGTAGCCCTTGGCTCCAGGTTTACTCAGGAGTGAGGAGTGTGCTCTGGGATCAGTGTGGGCATTGCACATTGGGCGAGGGGACAGCCCCAGGCAGGGTGCCCTCAGCCACAGCTCTGCTGTGGGCAGTGGGACGTGGTTTGGAGTTTGGGTGGATATGGATTTGTTTCTCCTGCTCTGGGTGAGGTTTCTCCTGCTCTCCTCCCCTCGGGAAGGTATGAGAGTGTGATCGCCACGCTCTGTGAGAACCTGGATTCCCTGGACGAGCCCGAGGCCAGGGCTGCCATGATCTGGATCGTGGGGGAATACGCCGAGCGCATCGACAACGCCGACGAGCTGCTGGAGAGCTTCCTGGAGGGCTTCCATGATGAGAGCACCCAGGTGTGCCAGGGGACCTGCTGCCTCAGGGTGACACTGGGACAGAGCTCCTGCTAAGTGGAGCAGGGGACAGTTTGCTCTGAAGGGATTGTTCGTGCAGGTGCTTGGGGCAGGTTTGGGTGTAGGATGTGGTCCAGGCTTAGAGTAACCTGGCAGAGTGGAAGGTGTTCCTGCCCATGGCAAGAGGGGGAATGAGATGGGATTTGAGGTCCCTTGCAGCCCAAGCTGTTCCATGAAATTCCACTGTGGCGTTGTCCCAAGTGCTTTCCCTGTTCCATGGTTGGGAGGCACCAGGCAGGGACCTGGTTATCCCACTGTGCCAGCACAGGATCCCTGTGGAGCTGGAAAATGAGCAGAGGGAGCAGTGCCTGCCCTGTCTCCCAGGGCAACTGAGGCCAATGGGTTTGCCTGTGGAATTTTGGAGGGTTTCCAGCTCTGGAAAGCTCTGCAAAAAACACCCTGTAACCAAGTGACAGTGAACAGGGCAAAGTCTACAAATGCTGAATAGCAAAACCAGAGATCCAGGCTCCCTGAGAGGCTGGGAGGGAAATTCCTGCTGCTTATCCATGTGGAAGTTAAAGGATGCTCTGGCCTGTGCCCTGTGGGACCATGGTACCTGTTCCCAAGATCCTGCCCCGTGGTGTTGGGGTCAGCCTGGGTCTGAGGTTGTGCAAATGGGCTGGAAAGGGGCCAGAGGTGCCCTGACATGTGTCACTGCCACTGACATGGTCACTTGCCCCAGGACCTAACCCCAACTTGAAAGGCAGGTTGGGGTTAGGTCCTGGGGCATGTGTTCCTGCATGAACACAGTGTGACCTGTCTGTCTGTCCCTCGCCCTGTCTGTCCCCCACAGGTCCAGCTGCAGCTGCTAACAGCCATCGTGAAGCTGTTCCTGAAGAAGCCCACGGAGACACAGGAGTTGGTGCAGCAGGTGCTGAGCTTGGCCACACAGGTGGGTGACGCCTGGGAGAGCTTCCCAGGGCTTCCCATCCCGCGGGGCAGCAGGAATGGCCTGGTCATGTGGCAGCAGGCGGGTAATTGGAGCTCAGTTCAGAATGGTTTGGGTTGGGAGGAACCTTAAGGATCCCCTTGTTCCAGCCTGCAGGGACACATTCCAGTGTCCCAGGCTGCTCCAAGCCTGCCCACCCTCCCAGGGAACAATTGCTCATTCCCAATATCCCATCCATCCCTGCCTCTGGCAGGGGTTAGATGGGCAGGGTCTCCCTCCCCTACCCACACCCTCTCAAACACCAACAAACCACCCAAACTCAACACCAATTTTCCCAAATCCATAACTCCCCCCAACCATTTCAACAACCCCCATAACTCCGCCTCTCAACCAGTCAATCACTCACCACAACACTATTCCACAAAAATTCCTCAAAGACTTATTAACACAGCTCAGAACCACAGGGAAGCCATTCCCTGTGTCCTGTCCCTCCATCCCTTGGCCCAAGTCCCTCTGGGAATGCTGACATTTGAAAGCCTGGAGATGTGGGCACTCCCATGGCTCAGGAGGCACCTTTGGCCTCTCTGATCCCTGTGATCCCTCCCAGCAAGGCTTAGGTGGGGAAAGCAGCTCTGAGTAGCTCTGTAGTAACTGCAGTTGCTCCGAGCAGCTCTGTAGTAGCTGTAGCTGCTCCGAGTATCTCTGTGGTAGCAGCTGCAGTTGCTCTGAGTAGCTGCAGTTGCTCCGAGCATCTCTGTAGTAGCTGCAGTTGCTCCGAGCATCTCTGTAGTAGCTGCAGTTGCTCCGAGCATCTCTGTAGTAGCTTCAGTTGCTCCGAGCATCTCTGTAGTAGCTGCAGCTGCTCCGAGTATCTCTGGTAGTAGCTGCAGTTACTCTGAGCAGCTCCATAGTAGCTGCAGTTGCTCCAAGCATCTCTGTAGTAGCTGCTGTTGCTCCGAGCAGCTCTGTAGTAGCTGCAGTTGCTCCAAGTAGCTCTGTAGTAGCTGCAGTTGCTCTGAGCAGCTCTGGAGCAGCTGCAGCTTCCCAATGGCTTCCCAAAGGACTCGGACAACCCCGACCTGCGGGATCGTGGCTACATCTACTGGCGGCTGCTCTCCACGGACCCGGTGGCCGCCAAGGAGGTGGTGCTGGCCGAGAAGCCGCTGATCTCGGAGGAGACGGATCTGATCGAGCCCACGCTGCTGGACGAGCTCATCTGCTACATCGGGACCCTGGCCTCGGTGTACCACAAACCCCCCAGCGCCTTCGTGGAGGGCAGCAGGGGCGTCGTGCACAAGAGTTTGCCCCCACGGACAGACTCGTGAGTGCTCCCATGTGCCCACCCCGGGCTGGGATTTCCAGGGCTGTGGATGGAGGGGGTGCACGTGGGGCCATGGGGCTCAGAGATGAGCCCCCGTCCCCAGGGGAGGTTCTGTAGGAGCAGGGCTGTGTGGGTTCAGCCCTGGCCTTAAAAAGATGGAGTGATCCCAGTGGAGGTGATTGTAGAGATTCCCAAATGATTCCCAGTGATCTCTGTGGGAGTGTGTTGGGAGCCAGGATGGCATGGGGCGGGGGGGTGGTCTTGCTTGCCATTGAAGTTTTGGGAGCCAGGATAGGATGGAGGGTTCAACTGGGCCAGCTCCTGTCTGCAGTGGGACCTCCTGTCCCAGCTGGAGCTCCTCACCCTCTCCCATCATTCCCTGCAGGGGTGAAAGTCCTGAAAGCCCGGACACAGCCCCGTCGGGGGGACCAGCAGGAGATCAGCCCTCTGTCATCCCCACCCAGGGGGACCTGCTGGGGGACCTGCTCAACCTGGACCTGGGCCCCCCAGTGAGCGGGCCACCCATGGCCACCTCCGCCGTGCAGATGGGCGCCGTGGACCTCCTCGGGGGTGGCTTGGACAGGCTGGTACGTCCCAGCTCCTGTGCTCCTTCCCTGGGTCCAGGCTATCCCACTGGCATCCTGCTGGGCTTGATGCTGGCTCTGGTCTGCCATAGGACAGATTTGTCAGCCTGGGGACGTCTGGGCTGGTCCTTTCCTGCAGGGGGTGAGGACGGAGGGCACTGAACCCTCATTTATCAGCCATTATCCAGTGGAGGGGAGGGGTCCCACCCACCACTTCCCTGTGCCTTTTCTCTCTGTTGGTGTGGATGTTCCCATTCCATGTGCTGTGCTGCAGGAGTGGCTGCTCTTGGGGGTCCCTCTCTGACCCCCAAACTGCTGCAGGGCTGGGCCAGGATGTGGCCACTCCCAGCCTGTGGGGTGTCCCCTGTGCCAGGAGATTCAGAGGTGACAGTGTGTCCTCCTGGAAATGCAGGCCAAGCAGTGGTTTGGCCTCAGGGTGAGGCAGGATGGAAACATCTCCCTCTGTGGGAACACCTGTCCTGTGGGTGCTGGAGGTGGGTCAGGCTCCCTGAAGGAACAGAGTTTGGAGTTTCCTCCATGACTCATGAAATTCAGCTGATTTATCCCAAGGGGAGGCAGCATTGCTGCCTTTCCTGATTTGTAACCCTGCAGATGCTGCCCTGGCACCTTGTGGCTCGCAGGGACTGGTGATGGGCTGGCACTCAGGCTGGGAATGAGGTCTGGCTCTGTCCCCTGTGCTCAGGACAGCCATGGACAGACAGATGTGTCAGGACTAACCTCTGTCCTCTCCTCCCCTTCTCTTCTCTCTCTCTTTTTGTCTCTTCTCTCCTGGCTTCTCTCTGCATGTGGCTGGCTCTTCTCTCCACCTTGCCTGCTTCTGCTTGGAGATGGGGGACGAGTCGGAAGGGGTATGGATCATGGATCACCCTCTGCCCAGCCCCGTGCCCACCACCGGCTGCCCCTGCTCCCCCCAGCCCCAGGGACACCTCGCTTCCCTCTGGGGACAGCCATGGCCCCTCACAGCTCCTGGTCTGGGACCACTGGAGCATCCCAACTTCAGGCCCTTGCTGCCCCATGCTGCTGCTTTCAGGCAGTGTCCAGAGGGGACATTTTGGGGACCCCTGTGCCCTCAGCCCTGCCCCTGCTGATGCCCCTTTCTTCTCTTGCAGCTGCGCAGCGATGTGGGAGGCAGCCCTGCTGTGAGTGTGCCCTCACACCCAAACCCTCTCATTCTCTGCATCCTCCTCCTCTTCCTCTTCTTCCTCCTCCTGTTCCCCTCCCCGTGGTGCCCCCTGTAACCCCTCCCTTGTCCCCACAGATGGGTGGTGGCGGTGGCAGCTTCACAGCAGCTCCCAGCACCACGGCGCCCACAAACATGGGGGCACCCCTTGGCAGCGGCCTGGGCGACCTCTTCGACCTCACCGGTGGGGTGGGGACCCTCTCAGGATCCTATGTGGCCCCCAAAACGGTGAGTGGGGCAGCCAAGCTCAGGGTTAAGGGGAGCACAGACCCCCGTGCCCACCCCCCACAGCAGAGCCCCCCTGGAGGAGGTGGGGGAGCACCAGAGGCTCTGCCGTGGGTGACACCCCAAGGGTTTCTTGTCTCCCTGGCCCAGGTCTGGCTCCCTGCCATGAAAGCCAAGGGGCTGGAGATCTCTGGCACCTTCAGCCGCCAGGTGGGCTCCATCTCCATGGATCTCGTGCTGACCAACAAAGCCCTGCAGGTCATGTCTGACTTTGCCATCCAGTTCAACCGCAACAGGTGAGTCCCACCCGGGCTGGCTCACCTGGGACCTGTGGAGCAGTTTTGTGTGCAAAAGGGTGTGAGGAAGGAGCTGCAAGGGCTGGGAACAGCCTCTGGTGATGACCCTTCTCTCTCTGATGGCTGTGGTGGTGATGAGCATCAAACCAAAGCCTCTAAGAAGTTGGCTGAAGAGGCTGTTCCTCAGGGTCTGACCATTGTGCTGCTGGTTGTCCTGGAACCAATGCTTCCTTTTCCCTCCAAGGCACCGAGGAAATGCTGCAGGAGTGCCACACATGGGTGGAGGAGGAAGGAGGGAAATTTGGGGTTGCCCCAGGGTGGGCAGGGCAGGAACCAGCCCCGTCCTGGACGGTGCAGGGGCAGCGAGGCCATTCCTGGGATGCCCATGGAGGAAGGCAGGGAGCACCAGGCTTGGATGGACAGCGCCTTGTGCCATCCCCTGCTGTCCCCACCCTGACCCCCTGCCCTCCCTGGTGTCTCCCCAGCTTCGGCCTGGCCCCAGCAGCTCCTCTGCAGGTGCATGCACCTCTGGCTCCCAACCAGTCCGTGGAGATCTCCCTGCCCCTCAACACCGTGGGCTCCGTCATGAAGATGGAGCCCCTCAACAACCTCCAGGTGGGGAACACGGGGCTGTCCCCTCCTGGGGAGCTGGGGTCAGGGCAGGGTCCCTTGGAGAAATCCAGAGGGAGGTGTGGCAGCAGGAGCCAGGTGCTTGCTGCGGTGACACCTGGCTCCAGAGGGACGGGATGGGGTGGGATGGGATGGGACGGGATGAGATGGCACATTTGGGAACCTGCTGTGGGTTGGAGGTGTTCAAATCCCCGTGTCCTTCCACCCCAGGTGGCAGTGAAGAACAACATTGACGTCTTCTACTTCAGCACCCTGTACCCCCTGCACATCCTGTTCGTGGAGGACGGCAAGATGGGTGAGTGGGGTGACCATGGCTCCAGCAAGGTGTACTCTGTCACCCGTCCCTAGGTGCCATCCCAGCCCCTGGAACCTTCTAGATCACACTGGGTGAGCCCCCAGAAGCAGGTGGCTGCCCTGAGGCTGCTGGAGTGGGTGGCAGGGTGACATACCTTGGCTGCCATGTCACCTGTGTTGTCACCTTTGGGGGTGGCCAGTCTGGCAGCTCCCTCAGCGCTGGTGTCCTCCCTCCCTGCAGAGAGGCAGACATTCCTGGCCACCTGGAAGGACATTCCCAACGAGAACGAGACCCAGTTCCAGATCAAAGACTGTTCCCTCAACGCAGGTGGGTCCCACCCCTCGCAAGGACCTGGCTCGGGTCACACTTAACTAATCCTGTCCCCAAGTGCCACATCCATGTGACTGTTCAATCCCTGCAGGGGTGGGGACTCCAGCACTGCCCTGGGCAGCTGTGCCACCCTTTCCATGAAGAAATTTCCCCTAATTCCCTAAACCCCAATCTAAGCCTCTTCCATGACAAGGAGGGGAGGAGGTGGGGCAGGAGCAGGTCCAAGGGGAGCAGGGGGTCAGCCCAGCCCCTCAGCTTCTCTCTCCCATCCCAGATGCTGTGAGCAGCAAACTCCAAGGCAGCAACATCTTCACCATTGCCAAGAGGAACGTGGAGGGCCAGGACATGCTCTACCAGTCCCTGAAGCTCACCAACGGCATCTGGGTGCTGGCAGAGCTCCGGATCCAGCCCAGCAACCCCAGCTTCACGGTACATCCCATCCCCTGCCTGCTTCCAATCCCCGGGGCTGGGGAGCACATCCCTGCTGTGGGACCTCCCCAGCTGCTGGTGGCGCTGGTGCCAGCCCCGCTGTCCCTCTCCCGTGGGGAGGGTGGCACTGCTCCTGTGGGGACAGCTGAGCGACACAGAGGGCTCCCAACCCACCCAGCTCCATGAAACCCTGTCTTCGGAGCATTCCCTGAGCAGGGATCTCTCCACACCTCACCCAAGAGCCATCCCGATGTCCTGCTCTCCCTGTCCCCTCCCCACCTCCCTGGCAGCCTGTGGGGTGGGGCCAGCTGTGTCACCCTGACTCCTCTCTCTGTCTGTCCCCGCCGCCCGCCCTCGCCGGCCTGCCCGCTCTTGCAGGATTTGGAGGTTAGAGATTGGTTTTTCCCTGGCTTTGGGCTCTCCCTGGCTGCTGCCTGGATATTCCTCCCTCCCCTGATGTTTTTCCCTGCCCTGCTAGTCTCCTACCTCTCCTTCCCAGCAGGGCTGGCACAAGGAGGGGGACGTTTCTGAGGGTTGGGACTTCCCCATTGCCCTGCTGGTTTCACTGGGGATGAAGACAGCTGAAAATCCTTGTCCCAGTGGATTCTCCATGAGCTTTCCCTGCTTGAGGAGCTAATTGTTTTGGGAATGATGTAATATTTAAGCAAACACCTGAAGGGGCTGATTCCTCTTTGGAAAGGAGGACGTTTTTGGGGAACCCTTCACCCTGGAGTGCCAGGCACTGAATACAATCCCAAAAGCTGGAGTGTTGCCCCTGCCTGTTCCCTGCCTGTGCTGCATGTGGATGGCTCTGCCCTGGGATGGCTTGCAGGGGTTAAATAGCCTTTTTCCAGCTGAAATCAGGAGCTGGAGGGCCCCATGGGAGGGAGGGTGCTGCAGCATGCAGGGCTCTGCTTTGGGGCTGGTGGCTCTCCAGCGTGGGGTGGGATGCCATGACCCCGCTCTTCCCTCTCTCCCCACAGTTATCCCTGAAATGCCGAGCACCAGAGGTGTCCCAGTACATCTACCAAGCCTATGAGACCATCCTGAAGAACTGAGGTGCTGCTGCAGCCCCTCCTCCTCTTCCTCCTCCCCCTCCCCTCCCTTTCCCACCCAAGGGAGCAGGGCTGGATCCTTGTGCATGTCCCCTTTCCCTCCTGCTGGGGACCCAGCCCCTGGGGTTCTCCCTTTCCTGGGGGGCTGGGGGGAGCAGAGGGGGCAGGGGGCTGTCCCCAGTCCCTGCATCCCTGCAGCAATCCGTGTGAGTGATGCCATGTCCTCCTCCATGTGCTGCTCCCTCCACATCCCAGTTTCACCCTCAGGCTCCCAAAACGCCCAGTTCCTGCTCCTGGCTCTCATGGAGTGCTGTCTGGTGGTGGGTTCAGCATTCCAAACCCTGGGAGTAGTGGCTGGGGGGCCCAGAGTGCTGTGGGATTGGGTGGCTCTGGCTGCAGATCCTCCTGGAGCCCTGGGATTTGGGGCTGGAGCAGGTGGGAAACAGCTTTGGCTCTCCCTGCTCTTGTGCCCTGGTTCAGCAGAGCTGTGGGTGAGCCCTTCACAGAGGATCACCTTCCCATGGGAGCCCTTCCCAAAGCTCCCAGAAGGGCTCAAGAATCCCACACTTGAGGCTGTACTTAAGGTGCAGGTTAAAAAGGGCTTTTGCAGCCCCCTCCAGCCCCTGCCATGGGGCCAGGAGGGCTCTGAGTGTCCCCTCTCCCCCAGCCCAGCCCCACGGCTCCCTCTGCTCCCCCTGGCACCCCTGGGTGCTCCCCTGGGGGTCCCACTGCTCCCTTCCCCCCCAAATCAAGCCATGGGTCCCCCCCTCCCTGGAAGCAGGAAATCTCTAATATATGAAAGATAAATATATTGTAATGTTCACTGGTCTGAGGGAATGTTGAATAAAGGTGACACCAGCCCATGGGGACGCTGCTGGGGTGGCCATGGCCCGGTGACCCCAAGGGAAGCAGGATCCTGGGAGCTTCCTGCTAGCCCTGCAGGGCCAGATAAGTCCTCCCTGGGCCAGTGGCCTCTGGCACAGCAAGGCCTGACACAGCAGATGGGCAGGGCTGGGACCAGGGACATGGGGCCAGTCACCCCTTGGGGACAGGAAGGGCCTGGAGAGCTCGTGGCTCTGCTCCTGGAGCCTCTCAGGGATCCACCAAGGCCAAGGTGGCCCTACACTGTACATGGTGTCCAGTTTGGGTGCCCCGAGCCCCTCCTGGGGTTGGGGACAAGTGTGGGGTCCCCAGGAGCTGTGGCTGGTCTCTGTGGGGTGGGTGATGAGCAGCACCACCAAGTCCTGCTCTGGGGCACCCCACAAATCACTGGTGCTGCTCTGGGACACCCCATGGGCCACCAGCACCACTCTGGGGCTGGACACCAGCTCCACTGGCAGAGCAGGTGGACACCCTGCTTTGGAACCCCCAAAGTCACACTAGGGCAGTCACCACCAGCAGGTCTGGACCCTCCTGGTGACCCACAACCTGCTGTGTCCCCCTGGGCCAGCAGCCCTGAGGTGCAGGTCCCTGGCCCTGGGGCACTTGGGGCTCCAGGGACACCTCTGGAGGGGTCCCAGTGGCTGTAAGGGCTACAGGACACTGGGACTCAGCCTCAGCCGAACTCTTCACTGCTCCCCCCCTGCTGGCACCCCCAGAGCCTCCCTCCCTTGGGCCTGGACAGATGAGCAGACATGGTGGGCTCAGCTCCGTTGGTCTTTACTGGCTGGAGAGGACATGCAGGGGTGGGGGCCACGGTGGCCTGGGCTGGGGACACAGCCCTGTCCCACCCCGGGGACATCAACACGAGCTGTGGGCAGTGCTGTGGCCAGCTGGGGACTGCAGAGGGAAGACTGACCCCCTCCTGCCTTGAAACAGGGCTTGGGGTGACAAACACCATGTCCCCAAGTCATCTCAGGGCTGGAGAGAAGAGACTGGGGAGGAGAGGAGATGAGAAAGTGGCCAAAGAGGTGATGATGAGGCCAAGAAGGAAAGAGGAAAGGTCAAGAAGAGAAGGTGATGAGGGAAAAGAACTTGAAAGGCCAAGAGGAGAAAACAAGAGAAAGAGGAGGCAGCCCAAGAGAAGAGAGGAGAGAGAAGATGAGAGGAGGAGGATGACAAGAATAGCAAGAAGAGGAGGAGACGACAAGAAGAGAAGGCCAAAATAAGGAAAACCAGTGGAGAAGAGTGAGGAGAGGAAGAGACCAGGAGAACTGGGTGCTCTCCAGCCCCATTCCCAGCTCTGCTCTGGCCACCACTGCCCTGACCACACAGCTGCCCCCCCCCGGAGCTGTTCCCCAGGGCATGGGGACACCCCTGGCACCCTCTGGGGCTGGGGGCTCCTCGCAGGGCCCACCCCAGTGCCAACAGTCACCGAGTGAAGACTTCCTGGCCACCCCAGCTCTGTGGCCACCTCCTGGCTGGGTGCCACCTCCACCCTCCCCAGCAGCTCGGGGATGTCCCCAGGGGCTGCCAGGAGCTGCCACTGCCATCGACCCCTCAGGGCCACGCGTTCTCCTCCAGCCCCTCGCGCTCCCGCGGGGCCCAGGAGGGCTCCAGGAGGGAGGAGGGGATGCTCTGCAGAGCCCCCCAGGCCCTGGGGCTGCCGTTCGGGGCCCGCTGCGCGCCTGCCCCGTAGCCCCGGGGCGTGGGGATGCGGGAGGGCGTCTTGTGGGGCTGCGTGTCCAGCCGGGGCTTGGCCCAGGGCCGCGGCGGGGGCGCGGGGACCCCCGGCCCGGGGCTCTCCTCCATCTCCATCAGCTCGTCCTCGCCGGTGGCCCAGTCGGTGTCGGAGCCGGGGTTCCCCGGGGTCTCCCGGTTGTCCCAGGAGGCCGGGAAGCAGCAGCTCTCGTCGGAGGAGCTGGAGAAGGTGGAGCGGCGCCTCGCATCCGCCAGGGTGGGGTTGGACGGCAGCGGGGGGTACCCGCCGTGGTTCCCGTTGCTGCTCCCGTTGCCGTTCCCGTTGTTGTTCCCATCGCTGCTCCCGCCCCGCCGCCCCTCCTCGGCGGGCAGCCCGTGCTTGGCGAACACGTTCAGGGAGGAAGACGAGGATGACGAGGAGCAATAGGCCGAGTCAGCGGCGGCGGGGGGCGCGGGGGGGGAGCTCTCCGTGTCCCCCAGCTGCTCCAGCAGCCGCGTGTTGGCCAGGAATTCCTCCTCCATCCGCTGGAACAGCCGCTGCTCCTGCCCGGGCTCCAGCCAGCGTGGGGCCCGCAGCCTCCGCGCCAGCTCCTCGGGGTCCCCGGGGCCGGGCCGGGGGTCGCGCCGCCCCCCGGGGCTCCCCGCGGGGCCGGCCCCGGCCGCGGGGGGCTCCGCCCGAGCCCACGAGTGCTGCCCGTCGGGCCGGCGGCGGATGAGCAGCAGCGGCGCGGAGCCGCGCCCGGGGCTGCGGGAGGCGCGGGGGGAGCCCGGGGCGGGGGGGTCCGCGGGGTCCCGGCGGGCCGGGGGGCGGCGGGGGCCGCTCTGCGCCGAGGCGGCCGAGGAGTCGCTGTCACCCGAGCAGCGCCGGGAGCGCGCGGGGGCGCGGGGCCTGGGGGCGGCAGGGGAGAGTGAGAACCCTGGATCCCCCCCCCCCAGGGCATCCCCCAACTGCACAGCCTCCACTTGGGGCTCCAGGGACACCTCTGGAGGGGTCCCAGTGGCTGTAAGGGCTACAGGACACTGGGACTCAGCCTCAGCCCAGCTCTTCACTGCTCCCCCCTGCTGGCACCCCCAGAGCCTCCCTCCCTTGGGCCTGGACAGATGAGCAGACATGGTGGGCTCAGCTCCGTTGGTCTTTACTGGCTGGAGAGGACATGCAGGGGTGGGGGCCACGGTGGCCTGGGCTGGGGACACAGCCCTGTCCCACCCCGGGGACATCAACACGAGCTGTGGGCAGTGCTGTGGCCAGCTGGGGACTGCAGAGGGAAGACTGACCCCCCTCCTGCCTTGAAACAGGGCTTGGGGTGACAAACACCATGTCCCCAAGTCATCTCAGGGCTGGAGAGAGAGACTGGGGAGGAGAGGAGATGAGAAAGTGGACAAAGAGGTGATGATGAGGCCAAGAAGGAAAGAGGAAAGGTCAAGAAGAGAAGGTGATGAGGGAAAAGAACTTGGAAGGCCAAGAGGAGAAAACAAGAGAAGAGGAGGCAGCCCAAGAGAGAGAGGAGGAGAGAAGATGAGAGGAGGAGGATGACAAGAATAGCAAGAAGAGGAGGAGAAGACAAGAAGAAGGCCAAAATAAGGAAAACCAGTGGAGAAGAGTGAGGAGAGGAAGAGACCAGGAGAACTGGGTGCTCTCCAGCCCCATTCCCAGCTCTGCTCTGGCCACCACTGCCCTGACCACACAGCTGCCCCCCCCCCGGAGCTGTTCCCCAGGGCATGGGGACACCCCTGGCACCCTCTGGGGCTGGGGGCTCCTCGCAGGGCCCACCCCAGTGCCAACAGTCACCGAGTGAGACGTCCTGGCCACCCCAGCTCTGTGGCCACCTCCTGGCTGGGTGCCACCTCCACCCCTCCCCAGCAGCTCGGGGATGTCCCCAGGGGCTGCCAGGAGCTGCCACTGCCATCGCACCCCCTCAGGGCCACGCGTTCTCCTCCATCCCCTCGCGCTCCCGCGGGGCCCAGGAGGGCTCCAGGAGGGAGGAGGGGATGCTCTGCAGAGCCCCCCAGGCCCTGGGGCTGCCGTTCGGGGCCCGCTGCGCGCCTGCCCCGTAGCCCCGGGGCGTGGGGATGCGGGAGGGCGTCTTGTGGGGCTGCGTGTCCAGCCGGGGCTTGGCCCAGGGCCGCGGCGGGGGCGCGGGGACCCCCGGCCCGGGGCTCTCCTCCATCTCCATCAGCTCGTCCTCAGCCGGTGGCCCAGTCGGTGTCGGAGCCGGGGTTCCCCGGGGTCTCCCGTTGTCCCAGGAGGCCGGGAAGCAGCAGCTCTCGTCGGAGGAGCTGGAGAAGGTGGAGCGGCGCCTCGCATCCGCCAGGGTGGGGTTGGACGGCAGCGGGGGGTACCCGCCGTGGTTCCCGTTGCTGCTTCCCGTTGCCGTTCCCGTTGTTGTTCCCATCGCTGCTCCCGCCCCAGCCGCCCCCTCCTCGGCGGGCAGCCCGTGCTTGGCGAACACGTTCATGGAGGAAGACGAGGATGACGAGGAGCAATAGTGCCGAGTCAGCGGCGGCGGGGGGCGCGGGGGGGAGCTCTCCGTGTCCCCCAGCTGCTCCAGCAGCCGCGTGTTTGGCCAGGAATTCCTCCTCCATCCGCTGGAACAGCCGCTGCTCCTGCCCGGGCTCCAGCCAGCGTGGGGCCCGCAGCCTCCGCGCCAGCCTCCTCGGGTCCCCGGGGCCGGGCCGGGGGTCGCGCGCCGCCCCCCGGGGCTCCCCGCGGGGCCGGCCCCGGCCGCGGGGGGCTCCGCCCGAGCCCACGAGTGCTGCCCGTCGGGCCGTGCGGCGGAATGAGCAGCAGCGGCGCGGAGCCGCGCCCGGGGCTGCGGGAGGCGCGGGGGAGCCCGGGGCGGGGGGGTCCGCGGGTCCCGGCGGGCCGGGGGCGGCGGGGGCCGCTCTGCGCGCGAGGCTGGGCCGAGGAGTCGCTGTCACCCCGACAGCGCCGGGAGCGCGCGGGGGCGCGGGGCCTGGGGGCGGCAGGGAGAGTGAGAAACCCTGGATCCCCCCCCCAGGGCATCCCCCAACTGCACAGCCTCCATGAACCCCCATTGGTACCCCCCCTTGCACCCCTCCTTGTGGAGCTCCCCCATTGCACCCCTCCCCACCCAACCCTGCCCATTCCCCCCCATGGCATCCCACACTCCCTCCATTGCACCCCATTTCCCTCCCCTCGGCACCCGTTCATTCTTCCCCCTTTATCCCCATTCCTCCTCACTGCACCCCCACTGCACCCCCCATTCCCCTCCCAAACCCCATTTCCACCCTCACTGCACCCCTGCCGAACCCCACATTGCCACTATTGAACCTCATTTCCCTTCCCCTTGTCCCCCCATTAAACCCCCCCACTGAACCCCCGTTCTCCCCTTCACTGCCCTTTCCTCCTCACTGCACTCCCCAGAACCCCATTTCCCTCCCCACTGCCCCCCGTTTTCCCCCTCCATTAAACCCCCACTGAATCCTCCCATTCCACTCTCATTGTCCCCCTTCTCCCCCCTCAGCCCCCACCTGCTGCACCCCATATTCTCTCCCTTGCACCCCATTTTCCCCCATTGCACACCCACTGCCTCCCTGCCCTGAACCCCCCCATGGCACCCCACATTTCCCCCCCGCCAATCCCCCTCTATTTCACACCCCACTGGACCCCTGTGCCCCTTCCTTCCATTCCCTACTGCCCCTTCCCTCCATTCCGCCTTGTTCCCCCATTGGTCCCCAGTGCCCCACTCCACTGAACCCCCATGAAATCCCACAATCCCCCACTGCACACCCCATTTCCCCCTTCCCTCCCCCTGCTGCCCCCCACTATTCCCCTCCATTGATCCCCCAATGCTTTGCCCATTTCCCCCTCCCACTGCCCCCCATCACCTCCCAGTGCACCCCCACTGTCATCCTCCATTTCCCCTCCCCTGCCTTCCCCAACTGCTCCCCAATTCCCCCATTCTTTCCTACTGCACCCCCATTCCACCCCAAATTCACCCCACTGCCCCCTCAGTACCGCTCACTGCCCCATTTTCCCCCATGATTTCCCCACTGCAGCCCCCAGGGCACCCCATTTCACCCTCTCGTACCTCCCACTGCCCCCAGTGATTCCATTTCCCTCCCACTGCCCCCAGTGCTTTCCCCATTAACGCCCCCGTTCCCCCATCCCCTGCGGGGGGCTCAGCCCTTGCCATGGGGTCTCGGCGCAGTTTTGGGGTCCCCCCAGCCCCCGGGGTCCGTACCTGAGCGTCCCCGCTCCCCGCGGCTCCGCGGGGCTCCGGGAGGGGCTGCCGGAGCAGGGGGCGGCCCCCCCGCGGGGGGGCAAACCCTCCTGCCTGGGGGGCTTCGGGGGGTCCCCCCGGGGCTGGGGGCCCCGCTCCGCCCCGGCCGGGGGGGGCCCGGCGGGCCGGGGGCGCCGGGGGACGCTGGGGCTGGAGGCGCGGGACAAGGAGGTGCCGGGAGCTGCTTTTTGGGGGGACATGCCCGGGGTGCGGGGCTGGGGCAGGCGGTGAGCTGGAAGGGACAGGGGGAGGTCAGCGGGGATAGCGCTCAGCAAGCCCTCCCCTCCCAGCATCCCGATTTTCCAGCAGGGCTGACTCCCGGAGGTGGTGGCATCTCGGCAATTTGGGGAAAAATCCCACTTTTGTCACTCTCCTTTTCCCCTACCAGCAGGATCAGTGCCCTGAGGAACCCAGCCCCAGGGAAGGGAACACCACAGAAAATCAGGGAGAACCAAGGAAGGGAACCCAGGGGGAAACAGGGACCAGAACCCCACAGAAAATCAGGGAGAACCAAGGAAGGGAACCCAGGGGGAAACAGGGACCAGAACCCCACAAAAAATCAGGGAGCCAAGGAAGGGAACCCAGGGGGAAACAGGGACCAGAACCCCACAGAAAATCAGGGAGCCAAGGAAGGGAACCCAGGGGGAAACAGGGACCAGAACCCCACAGAAAATCAGGGAGAACCAAGGAAGGGAACCCAGGGGGAAACAGGGACCAGAACCCCACAAAAAATCAGGGAGAACCAAGAAAGGGAACCCAGGGGGAAACAGGGACCAGAACCCCACAGAAAATCAGGGAATGGAGCCCCACAGATCAGAGCTCTGTGGAGAACTAGGGAATGGAGCCCCATGGAAAATGAGCAACAGTGTCCCAAGGAGAGCCAGGGAATAGAACCCCACAGATTATCAGGGAAAAAAAACCCATAGAGAACCAGAGAGACACTGGGAACAGAACCCATGGACAATCAGGGAATGGAACCCCAGAGAAGATTAGGGAACAACATCCCCTTAGAGAACCAGAGAACAGAGCCCCAGGGAGAACCAGGGAATGGAACCCTACAGAAAATCAGGGAACAAAAACCCAAAGAGAACCAGGGAAAGGGGCCCCATGGAAAGCCAGGGAATGGAGCCCAGGGAGAATTTGGGAACAGAACCCATGGGAGAACCAGGGGATGGAACCTCACAGAAAATCAGGGAGAACCAAGGAAGGGAACCCAGGGGGAAACAGGGACCAGAACCCCACAGAAAATCAGGGACTGGAACCTACGGAGAGAGAGCCCCATGGGGAAACAGGGACCAGAACCCCACAGAAAATCAGGGACTGGAACCTACGGAGAGAGAGCCCCATGGGGAAAGAGGGACCAGAGCCCCACAGAAAACCAGGGAATGGAGCCCCATGGAAAATCAGAAACTGTGTCCCAAGGACAGCTAGGGAATGGAATCCCACAGAAGATTAGGGAACAAAACTCCGTAGAGAACCAGGGAAGGGGTCCCATGGAGAGCCAGGGAATGGAGCCCAGGGAGAATCTGGGAACAGAACCCATGGAGAACCAGGGGATGGAACCTCACAGAAGATCAGGGAACAGAACCCCACAGAGAAACAGAGAACAGAGTCCCAGGGAGAGCCAGGGAATGGAATCCCATGGAAAATCAGGGAGCAAAACCCCATAGACAATTAGGGAAAGGGGCCCCTGGGAGAATCCAGGAACGGATCCCTTGGAGAGGCAGGGAATGGAAGCCCCCAGCAGGCCAGGCGCCAGGAGCGTGCCGGGGGGGGGGGGGGGGGACACGGGCTGCGGGGTGACACTCACAGAGGGCAGCACAGCGACACGGGTCGTGCTTGTCCAGGTAATGTTCCAGGGTGTCCCAGCCGCCGCCCACGCGCACCATGACGTGGCTCCGCAGCACCTGCGGGCAGCGCTGTCACCCTGCCGGCTCCCAAAAAGCCACCAAAGCCACCCCAGGACCCCGGCGTGGGCGGGACATCCAGCCCGGGACCCCACCCACCTTGCCCGGGAGCGGGGGAAGGAGAGGGTGGAGGGGCCCGGTGTGATGGGGGGGACAATGGGGGCAGAGAGGGGGACAGTGGGGTGAGGGGGCGGCTCTTACTCGGACGAAGATGAGCGTGTTGGAGTCGCCCACTTTGTACTTCCCCTCCGAGACCTTGACCATGGGGAATTGCGAGGGGCAGGAGCAGCAGCCCAGGATCTCCCGCACCTGCGGGCACACAGCGGAGCCGTCAGTGGGGTGTGGACGCCCTGCTGTAGGGTCGGCGGGGTCCAGAACCCCCCTGTAGGGCCGGTGGGGCACAGACCGCTGTTACAGAGCTGCTGGGGCACACACTCCCCATTATGGGCCAAGCAGGGCATAGACCCCCCCACTCTAGGGCCAGTGGGCATAGAAACGCCCCTATAGGGTCGGTGGGGCACAAGACCCCTGTTATAAGATCAGTAGGTACAGACCCTCCACTATAGGGCTATAGGGTTCTGCACAGAACCCCCATTATAGGGTCAGTGAGGCACAGACCCCCCAGTTATAGGGCTGATGAAGCATAGACCCTCCACTATAGGGCTGGTGGGCACAGAACCCCCTGCTATAGGGTCGGTGGGGCACAAACCCCCCTGCAGGGTCAGTGTGGATCCCCACATAGGGGCAGTCCCTCAGACGGGCACCCATGGAGGGCTCTGTGTGCAGCTCCCCTCCGTGGGGGGGCTCAGGGGCAGCGGGGCCGGGGTCTCCTCCCATGGCTGGGCATCCCCGGCAGGCTGAGAACTGGCACAGATCTCCCCATTTGGGGTCCACCCGCCGCGGGACCCCCGGGGGTGGGCACACAACATCCCCCACCCCCCAATGCTGACCCGCGGGGGATTCGCCCCCAGATCCCCGCCATGGGGCAGGACCTCATCCACCCACAGAAATGGGGTAAATCCCGGGGGGTTTGCCTCCCTCCAAACTTGAAGGTGTGGCTCAGGGAAAAGAGGAGCGGGAGGATTTGGGGGCCCGGGCAGGGACCCCCGGGCTGTTGGGTGGCCGGGCAGTGCCGTGGTCCCGCCGGCTGCCAGCTGCCGGCTCTATCTCCCGGGCTGACGTCAGGGATTAAACCGGGAGCCACGGGGGGACGTGGGGACGCGGCCGCCTCCTGCCCCGGCCCGGGGCTGGACGGAGGGCACGGCGCCACCTCGCCCCGAAATTTGGGGTTTCTTTAATAATTCCGTGATTTTGGGGGGTCTTCCTGCAGCTGTGCCCATCGCAGCGGGGAGAGGAAGGAAGGATGTGGCCGCTCCGGTTCCCATCCGGGTGACACGGAGAGCCCCAGCTGGGGAAACTGTGTCACGGAATGGGGGCGTGGGGGGGGGGGCTGCAGTGAGGAGGGGTCGTGACCCTGCTGCCACCTCGGGGGGGGCACCTGGGGACGAGGCGGGCCGGGTCCTGCTCCGCCAGGCTCCTCCCCGGCGCTGGCGCTGCCCATAAAAGCCGATGGCGAGGAATTACGCAGCCCGGAAAAATGCAGCCGGGGCTGGCAGCGCCCGGCCAGGGGGGCTTGGGGAGGCAACAGCCACGGGGGCCCCCCCCATGCGGCCCTGGGCGGGGTCAGGATGCTCTTTAATGAGGGACTTAATGAGGAATTGGGGTTTCAATTAAAAAAAGGCTTAGGGAGTCGGGGGAGGGCAGAGCCCCCCTGTCCCCCCGTGTCCCCCCCCGGGCCGGATTAATCCGCTGCCTCACCCGCGGGACGGATCCCGCACCCGGTTTTAATCCGTCCTGAGCTCCCGGCCCGGGGGGGTCCCCGCGCCCCCCTCCTGACACCCCAAATTGTGGCTGCGAGCAGCGGGGATGTGCCCACGTCCATGCCTGGGGACAGCACCCCGAGGAGGGGAGGAGCAGTCCTGCGGTGGGGACCACTGGGGGTCACACCCTCACGGGGAGCAGTGCGCAGGGCACAGGTGACAGCTGTGATTCTGGTCACAGCCACCGAAATAACACCCCCTGGAGTCAGGAGGCTCCACGAGAACCCGGGTGGGTGGGGAGGAGCTCCCGTAGCCATGGAGAGCTGGGATGGGTGGGTGGAGCACATCCTATGGACCACAGGGGTGGGCAGAAGGACCTCCTAGGGGTCACAGTGACACGTGGGACCTCCCCCGGAAAACCGAGCGCCCTTTGGATGGCCAGGAAGGACTTGCTGGGGGTCACAGGGACAGGTGGGACCTGCCAGAGACCACAGAATGCCCTGCTGGGAGGACAGGTGGGAGCTCCCATGGATCATGGAGCACCTCATGTGGCACACAGACAGGAGCCACAGAGACAGAGAGGGTTCCTGGGGGTCACGGAGATGGGTGGGACCTCCCCATGGACCCTGCTGGCTGGACAGAGACAGGTGGGACCTCCTAATGACCACAGAGTGACCATTGAGTGGACAGACAGGACCTCCCAGGAGACAGAGGGCACCCTGCTGGCCGGACAGAGAGGACCTCCCATGAAGCACAGAGCTCCCCGCCGGGCGCTGGGCAGCACCTCCCCCAGAGCCCCGAGCGCCCTGGCGAGGCCCTGGCGGTGTCCCGGCGCGGGGCGGCCGGCAGGGCCCTCACCCAGGCGCAGGGCTCCGCGGGCAGCGCGTGTCTCACCAGCTCGTCCAGGTTCTTGAGGTCGCACAGGGCGATGGGCCGGGCCCGGCTGGGGAAGGCGCCCGCCCGGGGGTCCCGGCTCTCCCGGCGCGTGCCCAGCGCGCCCTCGGCCATTTGGTCCCTCATCTCCTCCTCGATCTCCTCCTCCATTTGGATCAGCATAGGGGCCAGCATGCCAAACTTGGAGCCCCTCCTGGCCACCTCCAGCAGGCAGAGGACAAAGTTCTTCTCGTTCTTCTTCAGCACCAAGTCGTTGGTCTCGAACATGAGCACGTCCTGGATGCCCAGGTCCTGCCGGCACCACTGGATGAAGTTGGAGACGTTATCCCTGGCGATGAAGGAGCCGGGCACCACGTTCTTGGCCTGGAACACCACCTCGTTCTGGGGCACGCGCATGCGGGCGGCCGCCTCGGGGTGCCGCTCCTGGAAGTCCAGGGCGGTGCGGTTGACGTTGTTGGCGTGGCGGCAGAGGTGACAGCCCGTCTCCAGGCTCTCCAGGAAGGTGTCCACCTGGATGTCCAGGTCGTAGAGGGTGTTGAACCACTCGGCCAGGTCCTCCTTCATGGCCTCCAGGTACTCCTCGCTGGAGCGGAAGGGGCGGATGCTCTTGGAGGCGGCCGACTGGATGTGGCTGGGGTCGGCCATGGCAAGCTGCCTGCGGGGGGACAACGGGGGCTGTCGTGGGCGGGAAATCCCCCAAAGCCACCCACCAACCTCGGTGACCCCTCTGTGCCTCAGCTTCCCCCACACGTTACCCATGGGCAGGAGCATCACCACTGCCACCACCCCTCCGGGACCTGCCTGATCCCTGCCAGGACCTGCAGCCCCCCACTCCCTGTCCCTCCACCCTGCGTGTCCCCCCCCACATCTCCAACATCTCCTCTGCCGTGTGTGTCCCAATTCTCCATGTCCCCCACTCTGTGTCCCCTCATCCTGTGACCCCCCCCCAGGTCAATGAGTCCCTTGTCACCCATGCCCACCCCTGGGGGGGAGCTGTGGCACAGAGGGGACATCCCTCTCCAACCCCTCCCTGAAAGCTGCCCAGTCATGGTGGGTGTCCTCACCTCGGTGACACCCCGAGGGATGGCAGTGCCTGGGGCAGGGAGCCCCCCCTTTTACCCTGATGGGGTTCAACCCTGAGGGGCTGCAGGGGGTGGGGGGATTGGGGTCCCAGCACTCAGCCATGAGGTGGGGGCTGCACCTGGGGGAGGCCCCTGGCAGTCCCTGACTTGGGGTGGGGGTACAAGAACCAGGGATGGCTCAGCAGAGGGGTCACCCCCTCCCGGGAACCCCTTGACCTCTACTGCCACCCCCAGCCCAGCCCTACACCCCGGGAGACGGGGTCCTGCCTCTGGGGTGTCCCTGCTGCCGAGGGGGTGTCCCCTACCCTCGGATGGGTGTCCCTTGGGGAGGGTCCCCTCACCTGGGGGAGGTGGCACTGCCGCCCTCGGGGATGGGGGGACCCTGTTGGGGGGTGGTCCCCATGCCTCCAGAGTAGGGGATCCTCACGGGGGGTGTCCCTTTCCCTCGGGGAGGGGGTGTCCTTCCCGCGGGGACAGAGGGTCCCTTTCCCTCGGGGGGGCTGTCTCTGCCGGGAGGGGTGGTCCCTACCCTCGGAGGGGGGTGTCCGTGCTCAGGGGTGTCCGTGTCGGGGGTCCCCCTGTCCCCTGGGGGCGGCTGTCCATCTCTGGGGGTGTCTCTGTCTCGGGGGGGGGGGGGGTCCCCTGTCCGCGCTGGGGTCCCTATTCCAGGGCGATCCACCGGGGACAGCGGGAGGGGATCCGCACCTGCGGGGACACGGGGGATGACACAGGGCCCTGGGCTGCCCGCCGACCCCCCCGGCCACACTCACCGCCGCCGCTCCGCGCTCCGCTACGGCCGGGCCGGGCCCGCTCCCCGCTCCGGGCCGGGCCGCGGCTCCCAGCGCCGGGGGGGCCCCGCCGCGGCCCCCGCCGCCATCGGCCGCCGGCAGCGGCCCGGGGGGCGGCCGGGGGGGCCCGGGGGGCGCCCAACGAGGCTCGGCCGCCGCAGCCCCGCGGAGCCGCCGCCGCCGCCGCCGCGCCCCGGCCGGGAAGTTGGAGGCGGCCCAGAAAGGGCCGGGACGGGGGCGGCGGCGGCGGCGGGCGGGGACGGGAGCGGGGGGGACACGGACACGGTGGGGGGGGACAGGGACATGGCCCGGAGGGGGGACACAGACACGGCCGGGGCACGGGCGGGGGAAGCAGCGCTGACACGGGGAGGGGGCACGGGCGTGATGGGGGGGGCGGCGCGGACACGGGAGGGGCACGGGGGTGACACATAGCGACACTCGGTGACGTTCCCCCACCCCCGCCCGGGTGTGGCTCCCCGCTTCCATTGATCTGCCTCCTCCTCCTCCCCCCCACCCTCCCTTCCCCGGAACTCACACCCGGTGGGGAAACTGAGGCACAGCGGGATGCACCGGGCGGCTCCGTCCCTCCCCTCCATCCCCTCCTACCCCGGCCCGGCCCGCGCCCCCTCGGGGTGCTCTCAAGAAAGGCCAGCAATGGTGCGGTTACAAACAGCGGGAATTTTATTTAAAAAAACAACCGTCACAACCGTTCACAGCGTTACAGGCGGGGAGGGGGGCGGGGGCGCGTTAAACAACCGGTTTTATTTTGGGGGAGGGGGGGGGGAAGAAAGAATTCATCACGCTACCGTTGAACTTGGTTTTAATGTTTCTCCACAAACGGTGAAAAATACTAAAGTACAGACAAGGAGGACTCATAATGTTGTGGCCAACATTATAAATATGGAATTATAAATTTAAAACATTTTTTTCTGGTTTAAAAAATAAATCTGGTAGTAAATGCGGCTCTGGGGGTGCGGCGTTAGTAGGGCCGGTCTCTGCGATCCTGGCGGTGTTCGCCCCTGTGGGCCGGGGGGGACAGGGGTCAGTCGTGGGGTCCAGGAGCCCTCCCCGGGTAGGGGAGGCTCCTTTACCCCTCGCCCAGAGACCTTGACACCCATTCAACCACCCCATCCCACCCCCCACCATTCACCCCCTTGTCCCTCCACCCATTTGTCCCACCCCAGCCGCCCCCCACACCTTGTCCCTATCAGGGTCTTCCCCTCCCCAGTGTCCCCTCCCATCGCTCCCTGCCCCGCCCTCCATCCATACTTGTCCATCTTTCCCGGCCCTCCGCGCCGTCCTCTGCCTCCTCCTCCCATCTGCTCCATGAGGGGTCCGGGGGGTCCCCCGGGGCCGCCGCCTCCTCCTCCTCTCCGGCCGCCTCCTCCGTAGCCGCCTCGGTCCATGCCCCGGCCACCTCGGAATCCGCCTCGGTCTCCGCCGCGGCCGCCTCGGAACATCCCGCCGGGCCCCCCTCGGTCCATGAGGCCCCCGCCGCGCCCGCCCCGCATCCCCCCGGGGCCGCCTCGGCCGCGGTCACCGCCTGCGGGAGGAGCGGAGAGCCGGCAGTGAGCCCAGGGGAGCACAGCCCGCCCCCGTGCTCCCCACCCCAGCATCCAGCACGTCCAGCACTGGCAGGAGCAGCAGGAGAAAGGCTGGGAGCTCCTGGGTACCCGAGAGGACTCGGGGTTCATTAAGGCTGAAGCAGTGCCCTGGGGAGTCGGGGTGCTGCTGACAGCCCCCCAAATCTAGGAAGCACAGGAGAAATCCCAGACTCCATGTCATGGCTCACGGAGGGATGAAGGCCTGGCAGCTCCTGGAGCTGGCCCAGCCATTCCCCAAGGGGCCTGAGGCCAGGCCTGGGGTGTCCTGCAGGGAAGTGGGGCTGTGAACCCCCAAACGTACCTGGAGGAGGGAAGGGGGGTGGGAGGAACCCCTCTGGTTTGGGCGCCTTGCACTGGTTGCACTCTGTTCTCCAGGCAAAGTTCTGGTTTCCACAGCCCCTGGGTACAAATTCCAGTTAGCCCAGAGTGGGACAGCATTCCAGCAGGGGTGACATTGGGAAGCACGAGCAGGAGAGCATGTGGAGAGGGGACACAAGGGCAGGACGTGGGGCACAGCTCCCGCCGAGGGGTGGGGGTCTGGCTGCCCAGAGCAGCTGTGGTTCACCCTCAGCCCCCAGGAGTGATCCCGTCCCTCCCTCTGTGCCAGCTGGAAGCTGCTTCCAGGGCAGGCCCAGCCAGGGATTTTGGGAAAGGCCTCCTGGCTGCCCTGGCCAGCTGCTGGGATGATGGATGCCCCCTGGCTCAGGGGTGTGGGGTACTCACGGGTTGGGGCACTGCCAGTCCCCGGCACGGTGCTGGACACTCCCTCCGGACGGGTTCCCCCGGGATCCCCGCGGGCCTCTCGAGGAGAAGCCACCTCTGTCTCCACCTCTGCCCCCCATCCTGCCCATGGGGCCGCTGGGCCCGCTGGGGCCCCCTGGGCCACCGGGGCCCCCTGGACCTGTGGGAAGGAGCCCTGTTAGTGCTGGGAGCCACGGGAAGGATGGGCAGAGCTCTGGGGGGGGCTGCACGGTACCTCCACGGAGGGGTGGGGGCATCCCCCGCTGCTCCCGGGGGGGCATCCCGCCCCTCAGGCTGTTCATCGGGCCCTTCTTCCGTGCCAGGGTCACCTTCAGCTTGCTCCCCTGGAAATCCTTCCCTGGGAGGGACACAATGGCAGGAGCATCGGTGAATCCTGATTCACACTCCTGCACCCAGGTGCTTCCCACACTGGGAGATTTTGGAATTCCACCCCAAAACGTCCCCCAGCACTCACCATCGAACCATTCCACGGCTGTTTTGGCAGTGGACGGGTCATCGTAGGACACGGTGGCATCGCCCTTGGGCTTGCCCGTTTCCTTGTCGATGTACAGGTTTATCATGGGCTGCCCCGTCCTCTTGTTCATCTAAGGGACAGTGCAATGTCACCCCAGCCCTGCCTCCCCACAGCCCAGCTGGGATTTACTGTTCTGCTTTCCAGCAGAAGCTCATTCCAGGGACTCCAGGACAGAAGAAAGGGGCCCCAGGCCTACCATGGATGACAGACACTGCCCCAAAAATGAAGGGACAGGCCCTAAACAGCACTGCCAGGCCTCTCCCAGGGCCAGAAGGATGCGAGCCATGGGCAGGGAGGAGGAGGAGGAGGTGGGTGACCCTTTTCCCTCTGCCAGCGGGGGGTCACTGGTGTCCCCTCACCTTGACAACACCGCATTGTTTAAAGAAATCTGCCAGATCCTCCAGGGTCACGTTATCATTGAGTCCCTGCACATAGACTGCAGTGCTGTCCGAGTCCTCCTCCGGGTCCATAGGGGGGCCTAGGAGACAATTCCCAGGGTCAGAGGAAGGGCAGGGACACCTCATGGCCGAGTTCTTTCCATCCCCTCATCCCCTCCATGGCTGCAGCTTCGCTCTCTGCGAGTGACAGGAAACCCCAGACCCAAGGGAGGGACTGTCCCCACCTCACCTCCCCAGTGCCACGGCCACACAGAGCCCACACCCACCCACGTGGGAAGAACCCCCAGGCTATTTCAGGACACATCCCAGAGGAGAGATGAGAAAGACCTTGGTGCCCCCTGGGCTCCCACGCAAGGACATCCACCCCCCTTTTCCGATGCTGGAAGGGTGACGCACAACTTCCAGACACGCCTGTGTGACAGGAAGGGACAAGCCATGGACGAGGCTTGGGGGTGCTGCAGGCCCCCTGGAAGAGCTCCAGAGCAGCCCCCTACCCCCTGAATTCCTGCAGAGAACAGGGAGCATGTCCCAACCCCGTGAGGTGGTTTTCCAGCTGTTTGGGAATGAAGAAATGATGGGAGCAGCCAGGAAGGCTGGAAGTGGCAGTGGAGTGACACCGCGGTGGCCGCAGCCCTTGGAACGAGGACACAAATGGCTGTTCCACAACCTCGGGAGGGAGTTTGGTGGGAATTACCTAAATCCAGGTCGGGTCCTTCCTCCATGTGTCCTGCCATGTGGGAGAGAAGCATAGGGAAGGGTGTTAGTGGGGGCCCTGCGGGCTGGAGAACCGACACACACAACACTAGCTACGACCTGCGCCGCACAAGCAGCAGCACTGCACCTTACTGGGCCATCAGGTGGCTCTTTTAGCACTTCTTCCAACCAAAAACCACTATTACACTGGTTTTAAGCATTTTTTCCAACCAATAACCACTATTACACTGATTTTTTTTAGCAGCTTTCATACCGTTAACCACTATTACACTGATTTTTTTTTTTAGCAGGTTTCAAACTGTTAACCACTATTAACGCTGACTTTTTAAAAGGTTTTACCAAGCCAATCAGTTTTTAAGTTCATTAATAAAAGTTACTTAACATATCTATATATATAAAAAAAAAAAAAAAGATTTATTACATCCAAACCATTTCTTTTCCCCAAAATTACAGGAGTGGTTGCTCAACTCTTCCACTGTGTCCGCATACCCCTGGGCATCGCCGGCAGTACCCATTACAGTCTGGTTGCATATTGTCATTTTTAAACCACTTAAACGAATAAAAAATTACACTTCGTGCTAAAAAAAAAAACTGACTGCAATTTTTTTTTTTTTTTTTTTTAACACTATCCATTGTAATGCTCAAAAACTTACCACCAGGCTTATTGAAGCCACCTCGCTCTCCAGCGCTGCTGGGGGGATAAACGAAGAAATGAAGGCCTTTCCCTTTACAAAGCCAGCACCGCTCTGAGCCTCTGCGGCTCACAGGGGAGAAGGGCACTGGCTAAACATCTCCAAACATCTCTCTGTCTCTCTCTCATCTCGGCACTAGGCCTTTCTTCAGGGCAGCTCGCTCAAATTTTCTTTACATATAAAGCAACCTTGGTGTGGTTTGAGGCACCGCTCTGCTGTCGGTGCCCTGGCGTTATTACTGGGGTATCATCAGTGCAATACTTGGCTGAGAAATGGGGGTTGTTTGTAATCAAAGTGGGTTGTTTGGTTTTTTTTTTGTTGTTGTTGTTGTTGTTGAAGAGCAATTTGGGGGTGTTTCAGTGGTCAACTCCCTCCCCTCGGTGTGTCCACCAAGGTGCACCCTCAGCCTGTGGCAGCGCGGGCCCGCGGGTCCCTGACATTTAACAGCGTAAAAGGAGACAAACCACACGCGAGACCTACAACACAATTCAGCTGACATTGCCCCTAAAACCCTCAAAATAAAGCCATACATTCAGGTCACTACTGAATTTAACAACTCTCTGGAGGGAGAACTTACAGAGTACAGCGGGGGCTCCAAGGCCTGGGGTGCAGCTTTGTGGACACGCTCACTTTTGGGCAGGTGCCAATGCAAACAGGGCCGCAGCTTTCACCAAAAGCTTTGGCTGAAGCATTCACAGCTAAAACTGCTTTGGAGCGTGGTGGTGAAGTAGGAAAATGCCACCTTGAGAAAGGATTTGGGCTGTTTCTTGCTCTTTTTTTGGGTGAGCCAGCAAGCTGTTTGGAAGGAGCCGAGCGGAGGAGGGAGAGCACCGTGAATTTTTCTAGCAAGTATTGCACCTCTAATACTGGGAAAAAAAAAGTCAATACAGAATTTCGAGCTGTTGCATGCAGCTTTGCCTCCTCTCGTTAAAGTACACACCATTTACGTAATGTCTCTCTTTTTAAACATAAGATTTTTACACTTTTTTTTTTCTTTAACGTTACACAATTCTAAAGTAGTAGTATACCCTCCTCTGGTTTTATTACCAAACAACAAGTATGCAGTTACCAAAGTTACAGAAGGATTCCGTTTATACAATCAATACATTGGGTTAAAAATATTCTATGTATATTTTTCCTCTCCATATGGACACCGTGTCTAGTCCCACTTTTCATTATGCTGCCGGCTGAGTACTGAGTACGGGTACTTTTTAAGTATTGAGGTGTTTACAAGGCTCTCACTTTGTAACCTGTAGCATATAAATGCGACAAAGCATGTTAAAAAGTTTTCCATTTTCATAAAAATATCAAATCATCGAGGCAATGAAAAAGGGCATGTTAATAACATCGAGCTCCTTACCTGCTGGAGACACTGAAATCCATCACCACAGCATGCTAAGGTGGGCCGAGTTCCCCTACCTGCCCTGGGTGTCCCCTGAAGCCACCTGTTCTATGGACATCACAAACTCTACGTCCATAAGGCTGGGGCAGGGGGGGACCCTTTGTAAGGGTCTGGCCAGGTGGGAAATCGCTCGGGAGGCAAATTTGAGCTGGGATTAAGGTGTGAGATCAGAGACAGGTGACAAATCTTTGGCAATGAGAAGCTCGGAAGGGGCTAGAAATTTGAAGATGTGATGATAGACATTTCAGGTGTCTACATCTACTTTCATCGTTAAGAGATCAATACAGCACGGCTGAAATCTTTATGCAGATCCCTGGAACTCTGTTCCACCCGTGCCAATTCCGGGCTGGATGTGTTCCCACACAAACCAGCCCTTTCCATTCTTTCTTGGATTTCTCTGATAAAGATTTCATGCCACATCAATGGGCTGCAACAGAGCTATGCAGAATGGGGCCACCCACTGCCAAACTGGGGCTGTCACCGGGCTGTGCCACACGGGAAGAAGTGGCCTCTGGAGGGCAGCTGCCATCACAGCCCCCCTGCCAGCACCAGGGTGGGCACAGCGTGTCCTGTGCCACACCTGGGGACACTCTGCATAGCTCTGAGCAACTGGGTGAGGGGATGGAACACACACAAAGCTGAGAATTCTCTCTCGGAGGAGCCTTTGGGATTAGTTCTCCTCCCTCGCCTCTATCAGAACGACCTCCACGGATGGGGACACACCTGAAGGCACAGGTGGCACCAAACCAGGTTGTGCCATCAGGTGAAATGGCCAAACTGATTCAGAGCACCTGAATGCTCCGAGGGGGAGCAGGCCTGGGAGCCAAAGCACTTCTTTCTCTCTGTCCTCGGGCTCCTTCTCCACGTGGCACTCCGAGCTCGCAGGCTCCACGGGAGGAGGCTGACACAAGGCTCCTGCCCTGCCAAAATCCCCGCTCCTGAGGCCCAGGGAGCATCCCCTGGAGCTGGTGGGAGGTTTGTGTGTGTTCCACCCAGAGTTACTGTTAAACCCCACAGAGGATTCCACCTCTGGGCGACCATGAAGGGAGCTGAAAGTGCCAGGGCCAGCATCACCCCCAATATCCCCCTCCCTGGGGGCCCAACCAGCTGCAGGACAAACCAACCATCCTGCTCCTATTTCCCTTAGGATAATGTTTCCATGGATGACAAGCAATGCTGCTACACAGACATGTCCTCCATGGAAACACAGCTGGGAATGTCAACCTTTCAGTCCCTTCTGTTGAGTTTCAAATCCTACAGGTAAACCAGAATTAGAGAAAAGGAGAAAAGCTTTGCTCTTACCCCATTCCACCGCGTCCTCCTCCCCGCCCACCTCTGCTCATGCCTCCACGCTCATATCCCCCTCGTCCCCTGCCCCGGCTGTCGGGGCCGCTCAGGTTCCGGCTCTCCCCGGGAGCGGAGAAGCCTCCGGACTCCTGCCCGTACATGTTCATGCTGCTGGGATGGTCCTGGCGGAATGAGCCTGGGGAAGGGTGCAAACAGGTCAGGGACAGGCAGCCCCTTCACCTGCCCTCGGCTCCAGCCACACTGGAGTTGTTCAGTTTGGGAAAATCCCTCTGAGGGTGTTGATTCAAGCTGTTTCCCCAGCCAAGCCAACATGCACATGGCTGTTAAATCCCTCCAGGGACTGGGATCCACTACTGCCCAGGGCCTGACCAACATGAAATGTTCCAAATATCCACCCTGCCCCTCCCTGGGCCCAGCCTGAGGCTGTTCCCTCTCATCCTGTCCCTGTTCCCTGGGAGCAGAGCCTGACCCCACCCCCCGCTCCTGCCCTGAGCAGAGCCACAAGTTCCCCCCGAGCCTCCTTTTCTCCAGGCTGAGCCCTCTCAAATCCTCCCCACAAACATTCTGTGCCTCTGTGTTCCCTTTCCCCTGAGGTGAGGAACCTTCCCTTTCCCCACCACTGCCTCCAGAGATGCCATTTTTCACCCACAAAGGCCAAACCCAGCTCCAACCCCCTCTCCCTTCAACCCAGCCCCGAGTTTTAGATCCAAACTTAGGCCAGGGCTCCTTCCCAGGGCTCCCACTCACTCTGCTGGCCGTAGCTGCTGCTCTGCTGGCTGTACTGGCTGGGGGCCTGGCTGTAGGATCCAGTGGGAGGTGGGTAACTGGTGGGAGGTGGCTGCTGGCCATAGCTGCTTTGCTGGCCATAACTGGTCTGCTGGCCATAGGAGCTCTGCTGCCCGTAGCTGCTCTGCTGGGAGTAAGTGCTCTGATCGTAACTGCTTGGCTGTGTGGAGGAATAGCTGGAAGAGAAAAGTGTTGGGAAAGGTGGGATGTGAGGCAATTCCCTGGCAGCGTGCATGGAATGGCTCATGCTGGAAGGCAATGCAATTAGAGGCTGTATTTAGTGCTGTAAATAACTTTAAAAGCTGAAGTCATCCTATGGAGGCCAGTCTCGAGGGCTGTGAAAACAAAAACCATGTGGCCAATCCCAGTTTATTCACACCTCTAGGAAAAGGAACAAGTGCCAGGGCAAAACTCAGTGGTAATGGAGGTAACAGGCCCTGGATAAAAGAAGCTCCTCTCACGCAGCTGGGGCTTTTGAGAATTTCAAAGTGTACATTTTAGAAGTCACATTAAAGACACCTGAAGGGAGAAGGGAGCTCCTGGGCTAAGCTGTATGTGGAAGAAGGCAGCAAAAGGTCACTCTAGGAAAACTCTTAAAATTCTCAAGTATTAAAATTTTTAAAAAGTAGAAAATGTCTTAAACCCATTTGTCATCATTTTCCTTCTCAGATGTGCACACTCAGCCACAGCCTCCCCCTCCCCACCACAACTACAAGAAGCACAGCTCCTCCTGCCAGGCCATCAAAGCTGCTTTTCCATAAAATCCCCCTGGAAAGGCCCCTAACCTGAGCACTGCCATTACCTGGTTGGAGGGTAGGAGGGTGGAGCAGTGACAGGCTGCATGGGGTAGCTGGCAGGCACCTGGGGGTAGCTGTAGTTGCTCTGCCCGTAGCCCAGGCTGGGCTGGCTGTAGCCTGTCGTGCTGGACTGAGGCTGGCTGGTCTCTGCTGGTTTGCTGCCATCCTGGGGTCTGGGGAGAAATATGGAACAACATTGGTGCCCAGCCGCACAGCTGGCAGGAACAAAGGGCTCAGATCCCCCAGGCTGAGGGTTGTGAGCTCTTTTTTGGGGTAGCATTAAAGCTGGCCTTGATTGGTGCCAGCCACTCTGGCAGCAGCCAATAAATAGGTAATAAATACAACTTCAGCACTCACTGCCTGGGTATTTGCACACTCCAGGAAAGGCCCAGGCAGTGTCCTCAACAGAGAGCATGGAACACCACAGCTCCCGTTCATTCCAAGGCCACGGGGCTCACACTTGGGCTGTGGGGCTGAGTGGAGATGTGGAATGCCAGCAAGGCTGTTCCTGCAGAGCCCTGGGGAAGCAGGAGCTGAGGCAGGCAGCAGGGCAAGCAGTGAAATGCCCCATTGTTTGGTTCAGAATCCAGCTCAGGCAGATATTGCCTCCTACACGTTATCCCCAATGATCCCACAGAGGAGGAAGGATGCTGGACTTGGACTGGGTGACCTTTAAAGGTCCCCTCCAACCCAAACCACTCACAATTGTGTGTTTAGAATTAACTCGAGGCCTGAAATTTGAGAACCCTTTGCATGTGATTCACACATCCCCTGCTGTTTGCCCCAAAGTTTAAAAGCCATGTGAATGGGGCACTTGGGGAGAGGGTTAGCGGTGGCCTCCATGGCCTCAGAGGGCTTTTCTAACTCCAAAGATTCTACGAGTCTTTAATTTCTATTTGTTTCTCAGAGTGGAGCAAAAAGAGTGAAGCTGCTTTTGCTGTAGAAGCTAGGAAAAATTATACAGTGTCAGGATTCATCCAGCAAATTTACATAGCTTTAAAGTGTAACCTGTCAGAGCTGTGCCAGGCTCTGCCTTTCCTTCCCACAGTGCTTGCTACAGACACCAGGTAAGGGAATAAATCAGCTTTTACTCACTCCCAAACAAGTTTCCATTATGTATTCTAAACTTTCCATATCCTCTGAGCAAACAATTCAACTCAATAGCTGACAGGCACTGCCCAGAGGGGTGAGACTTAAAGAGGAAATGTTTTGCAGCCTGTGCATCCACCCAGCATCCTGCCTGACCCTGGGACTCGGGAGCAGGCAGGACTCAGCCCTCTGCTGCAGCCTGAGAGCCCAGAGGCTGATGTGGCTGCGTGGGGGCTCCCTGGTCCTGCAGGAACGGTGCTCTTACTCACGGGATGAGCACAGCACAGGCTGAGCACAGCACAGGCTGAGCACAGCACAGGCTGAGCACAGCACAGCACAGGCTGAGCACAGCACAGCCCAGCACAGCCCTCCCACGCTGCTCCCTCGGGCAGGAGGGGCTGCCACAGCCCTGGCAGCTGGGGGTGCTGCAGGAGAAACGGGAGGAGGAGGAGGGGGAGGTGTAAAAGGAGGAGAAGGAGGAAGAGAAGGGCAATGAGGAGGAGGAGAATGAGGAGGAGGAGAAGGAAGGAGTAACTAGAGATGGAACAAGTGGAGGAGGAGATAGAGGAAGAAAAGGAGGAAAAAGAGAAAGAGGAGGAAGAAGAGGACTAATGACAGATGGAGAAGGAAGGGAAGGAGGAGGAGTAGGAGGAAAAGGAGGAGAAGAAGGAAGAAGAAGAAAAAAAGAAGTAGGAGGACGAGAAGGATGAGGAGGGGGTAGAAAAGAAGGATGAGGAGAAAAAGGGGGGAAGAGGAGAAGGAAAAGGAACAAGAAGACAGAGAAGAAGAAGGAAGAAGAGAAGGAGGAGGAAGAAAAAGGAGGAGAAGGAAGAAGAAGAAGAGAAGGAAAAGGAAGAGGAAGAAGAGACAGAGAGAAGGGAGAAGAGGCAGAGGAGAAGAAGAAGGAAAAGAAGGAAAAGGAAGAAGAAGGAAGAGGACGAGGAGGAAGATGATGAGGGCGGTGACAATGAGGAGGAGGATGGTGATGATGTGGAGGAGGAGGGAGATGAGGATGGTACCAGGAGGAGGAGGAGGAGGAGGGAGACGAGGACGGTGCCACGGGGAGGAGAGGCAGAGGAGGGGCGGTACCTGGCGGGGGCGGCCGGGGCCGGCTGCTGCCCGTAGGCGGGGTAGGCGGGCTGGGTGCCGTAGGCGGCCGGGGCTGCGTACGAGCTCTGGCTGCTGGTGACCGTGGCCGTGTTGGTGTCGTAGGCGGCGCTGCCGTAGCCCTGCACGGGCTGGCTGTAGGCAGGGGGGGCAGTCGGGGCGCTGTAACCTGCAACACAGCACAGCTCAGCCCCGCAGCCCGGCCAGGAACCATGCAATTCCAGCACGGCCTGGCCTGCAGGGCAGCTTAGGGCTCATCTCTCTCCGTGCCCCTGCCATGGGACACCTTCCACCAGACCTGCTCCGAGCCCTGTCCAACCTGGCCTTGAACACTTCCAGGGATGCAGGGACAGCCACAGCTTCTCTGTGTCACCCCCTCAGCTTCCCAGTATCCCATTTAACCCTAAGCCATTCCCCCTTATCCTGTCCCTCCAGACCCATGTCCCAAGTCCCTCTCCAGCATTCCCAAATATCTCAGACTCTGGCCCTTGTGGTGCTCCTGGGACTCAACACAGTTTTACCACCACAAAACCACCTCAGACAAGGCAAAAATCATCAATTACCCCACCCTGCCCCTCTGCTTTCCTCACAGAACCCCCCCCACCTTGGGAAGCCTCAGCCTCCAGCCCCTCAGCATCCCAAAATCTCACTCCCAGGAGCTTTCTGGAAGCCACTCCTGGACCAGCACTCAGGATTGTTTACAGCAACCAGAGCTCAGGCAGGGCAAGCTGAGACACGGAGCATCTCCTCAACAAAGGCAGGGTAATAAACCCCCCTGAGCTCCAAAATAAAATAAATCCAACTGATTTAGCAAGTACAGTCCCACCCTTTTAGATTTCTGAAAAATAAAGGCACAAAACCTGGCCTGGGAAGTCTTTCAGAGGCATTTCTGAAGGCTTATTTTAAATCAGTAAAGCTGGAAACAAAAGAAATGCACTTTCCATTTGCTTTCACATGAGGAAAAGGTCAAATGAGACACATCAGGCAGCTCCTGATGTTTTATGTACCTTCCCTTTTCTCAGAATTTCACTTCAGTTTAGAGAAAAAGCTGAGAGCTCACAGAGTTCCTTTTCAACAGTTTTACAATATCCAGGATCCCCAAACAGCTCCTGTATAATTTAGTGGCATTTGCCTTGTCACAAAGGTGAACTGGCATTAACACACTGGGTTTGTGCTCCTACCAACCTTTCTAGCAAGTTTTCAAATTAAGAATATGAGACTTAGATGGAAAAACAGCAATAAAAATGTTGTTAAACATAAAAAAAAAAAAAAAGAGCAGCCAAATGCTCTCATGGCTGGGATCAGTGAAGGCAACAGCTCCTCCATGACTTTTCATTTTTAATAAACATGGGAGGCTTGTGACACACATTTCCTTTAGGCAAACTGGGCTGCAGCATTTCATTCCAAGTGCCTCATTTGCAAAGCAAACAGCACTGGCAGAGCAGAACACGGTGTGCCCTCACAGAGCACCGTGGCACTGCCACAGCCCCACTGCTGCCTGCACACCAGGGCAGCAGGAAAGAGGAACAGGAGGAGGGAAGGAAGCTTGCACAGCAAATTCACTATAAACACCCCCAAAGTTCATCCTTCTGGTGACCCTCAGGAGCCTGGTGATGACACAAGGCCAGCCTGGACCCTCTGCCCACTCCTCCCTCTTCCTACCCCTGGCCCCCAACCCCATCCCAGGGCACTCCCAAGCTGGGAATGTAAACTGGACTGCCACTGGGAAACAACTTGGAGGAATCAGTAGAAAATCAATGTTAATGGTTATTATTCCTGTCTGCTGCTCCCTGGAAAGTGTTGCTGAGAAGGGTGAAGGGGATCATGCCCAATGGGAGGATTTCTAAAGCCTTGGACAAATTTGAGCAGCCCAAAGACTTAAATGTGAGGCTAGACAGCAATTCCACAGGGAGCACCAATCCCAGGAGTTAAATAAACCCTTATTTTAACTGGCCAAAGCCTGACCACACACTAAAAAAGGCTAAGTACAGCCTGCAGCCCTGTGCTGCAGCCAGAGCCCTGCCCTGGGCTGTTCCCCTTGGATCTGGAGCCCCAGGGTGCTCCTCCCACAGCTGGACCCCCCTTCTCAGTGCTCTTACTGGGAGCAAAAAGCTTTGCTGGCTCTGCACAGGCAGCAGGATGAAAGGGAGGGGAAAAGAAAAGACGTTGAATTTTAAAGCTTCAGCTCTAGATGGAGCATTTCCCTCGTGGAACAGTGTGCTCAGCAGGAAGGGTTTGTCCCAAAGGAAACCCAGTGATTTCCCATCCCACTGGTCTAAATCACAAACCAAGCCCAGTTTAGACACTCTGGGAACCCTCAAGAGCTGCTGTTTTGAGGGTGGCATTCCTATTACATCACTTCTCTCTGCTCCCCTCCCAGCTAGGAAGATAAAAATTGACACAGCAGAAAAGAAAGAAAGAAAAAGGTGGCAGAAAGAATAATAACCTGCCTCAAGTGCCTAAATTCCCCTCAAAGGAACCCCTCACTGAAGTCTAGGAATTCTCCAGTGGTGGAGAAGCTTGCAGGATTTGACCCACAGAGAATATCAACTGGAAGAGGCTGGACTCAGAGAGATTCCTTCTTTCCAGAGAGATTTCTTCAGGAAGAGAGCTGCCTCCTGCTTGTGTCCATCCCCCCAGCGAGGGGCTGGGGAAGGGGTGCAGAGCTGACTCACTCCAGCTTGTTTTGGGATATTTTGGGGTTGTTATGGCAGCTGTGTGTTCAGTAATTCCAAATCCTTTAGAAATTTCAATATCCATACCCCAAATTTCCCAGGTAAAGGGAAGCAGGGGCTGGCTGGCTTTAGAGAGCTTCCAATAGATCCACACCTGGACACCAAAATGCTCTTTATTTATTTAGTCCTGTAATTCCTGCCAACACCCTGCACTGATTAATGAGCCACAGGTCTGAGGGTGCCCAGTGATCCCTAACCTGAGGGAGCTGCTCCCAACTCCTTTTTTCTCTGGAACAAAGTCACTGGGTGGCTCCAAGACACCTTTTCCTACAGCCCCATGGAGGGAAGGAGGGTGGTAACTCTTTCCTGGAGGCAGGGCAGGGAAAAATCCACTCCCACCCATCCTGAGAGGCTGCATCCACACACACCTTGGATTTCCTTGACCTCAACAACACTTCACCTAAACCCCAGGCTCCTCAAGCAAAGGAAAAGAAAATGCTTTAAGGAACTGCAGCACAAAAAGGTGATTCACAGGAAAACAGGACTGGGATTCAGCTGTAAGAACTGCACGTGTCTCAGGGCATGACAATGTCTGGCCCTGGGGTTTATTGAGCATGAAAGGCAGGGAGGGAGAGAGAGAGAGAGGCTGCAGTCTCCTTTCCAGAGCTCTGGCTCCTCAAGGAGAGGCAGGTGGAGGAAGGATAAATCCAGCCTGGCTCCATGCCCAGAGCTGCCACAGCCCTGCTCTGTGGGCTGATAGGATCTTTTGCTTGACCACTTTCTAAGTTGGTGGTTTTTTCATGGATGAAAAGAAAATGAAGCTTTTATTCTTTTTTTTTTTTGCCTACACAAAAAACAAAAAGTGCAGCTGTGCAGAAAAAAAAGCCTGATATTATTATTATTATTCTTTCAGCAAATCTCCTCTTAAGGGAGAAGGAAAAACATAAACAGAGTAGTTTCCTGTGACCCCTGTGGGACTGGAGTCCACAGGAGTCACAGGGATGTAAATATTTCTAAGAAAGGAATTTTGGAAGGTCACAAATAATTTTTTGCTGCCAACTTTTCTCTAGGTAGTCTTAAATGAAAAAGCTCTGTAGATAACCCCCAGTGCCACTGGCTAATGGATATGGATCTCAGGAGCAGGAATTTTCCTGATCCATGTAAAGATGGTAAATATTTTCATTTTGGTTAATGTTTTCTGTCCAGCTCCTCCCTGTGAAGAATTCCTCACTGGCCTCTACAGCCAGATATCCCAGTGTCTGTCTGTCTGTCCTGGAATTCCCCTGCTTTGGGAAGTGTTTAATTGTAACTACAAAATGTTTATAATGTCTCTCCCAGGAATGTGCAGGACAAGGCACCAAAGGAATCACTGGGAGGAAAATCTGCTTCCTAAAACTCCTGAATATTCAGCCCAAACATACATTAAATAAACATGAATATACATGAATTAAACATTGTCTCAGTAGTTTTAAACATTAAGACACTCATCTGGAGGAAATTCCAGCTCCAAGAACACGTTGGGAGAGTTTATGGAGCATTAAGGAACAAGTATCTGCTCTGGAAATCCAAAACCACCACGGGGCGTGCAAAGGTGGAGGGCAGGATGCTGTTTATCCTTTTGGAAATGGGGCTGGAGTCACCTAAACTGTCTCAGTGGTCAGGATTTTACCCATGAAGATGGCACTTGGGAGAGTTTGGAGATGGCAAAGAGCACTGCAGCCCTGCTGTCACTGCCTGGGTGAGCTCTGACACTCGAGGGTTTGGCACTAAAACCAAGTGACAGCTCAAGGGTCCCAAAGGGGACCTCAGGTTCTGACAGGATGAGACAGAATTTTCCATGCAGGAGTGAGCAGGACAGTCCAACCTGGACTGGCTCCTTCCACTGTGGGAAGCACAAGATGAGAAGGAGAAGGTACAGGATCAGAACAGGCCCATGTCACTGCCAGTGACAGGACTGGCAGGGAAGGGAAGGGCTGAGTAGCAGCCAGGGACACTGTTCCCTTTGCTCTGAGCACAGCACGTCCTGCTTGGTCCCACAGCACCCAAACCCTGCCCTGAAAACTCAACAGGGCATTTATTCCTGTTTATGCACGGCTGCCACAGCCCTGGAGGTTGGATGGCTCCAGGCTGGATGGGGCTTGGAGCAGCCTGGGACAGTGGAAGGTGTCCCTGCCCATAGCAGGGGGTGGCACCAGATGAGCTTTAAGGTCTCTCCCAGCCAAAGCCATTCCACAAAGGACCTGGAGCTGCTGGAGCCAGTCCAGAGGAGGCCACGGAGGGCTGGAACCAGGCTGGAGAGCTGGGGGTGCTCACCTGGACAAGAGAAGGCTCCAGGAAGAGCTCAGAGCCCCTTGCAGGGCCTGAAGGGGCTCCAGGAGAGCTGGAGAGGGACTGGGGACAAGGGATGGAGGGACAGGACACGGGGAATGGCTCCCACTGCCAGAGGGCAGGGATGGATGGGATATTGGGAATTAGGAATTGTTCCCTGTGAGGGAATGGCCTCCCCCCTGCCAGGGGGCAGGGCTGGATGGGACTTTGGGCAGGAATTGCTCCCTGGCAGGGCAGTCACACAGGTTACCCACAGCTGTGGCTGCCACATCCCTGAAGTGTCCGAGTTTGCCCAGGGTGTGCAGCAACCTGTGGGAGCTGTCCCTGCCCATGGCCTAGGTGACATCAAGCCTGTCCCAGGCCCAGCAGAGCTGCAGGCTGAGCCCCCCCAGCCCAGCAGGGCTCTCACCTGTGGGGGGCTGCCCGTAGGAGGTGGCGTAGGCCGTCTGCCCGTAGGTGGCCGTGGTCTGCGGCTGTGTGTAGCTGACGTCGCTGGGCTGCCCGTAGGTCCCGTAGCTCTGCTGCCCGTAGGTCTGCTCCAAAAGGACACAGATTCAATCCGTGAGCACAAGGGACCCCCAGGAATTGCAGCTGCTGAGCACTCCCAAAGCCAAGGCTGCTGTGAAAGTTTAGGTGCCGCGGGAAATTACGGGTCAGCTCTGCAAGGAGGTTATGGAGTGGTTTTTCCCTGCCAAGACTGAAGGGACAGGCTCTTGACATTGGCACCACACACCTCTGCTCTGTGGAAAGCAAACAGGAAAGCTCCCAGCTGCTCACAGCTACCACCAGCACCCACAGGCACCATCCCAGGCTTAACCTGGAACACGGGAATGGGAGCGCCCCGAGGGAGGAACTGCACCAAGGAAAAGTCACTTCAATGTCAAACTGCTTTGGTGCTGGCTAAAAGAAACATGATCAAGGTTTCAATGAGAATTTTCAGAGTATTTTTCATGCCCATCGGCAATTAATTTGAAAAATGGGAGCTGGTGCAGGCATGGAAGGATGGGATCCATGGAACACCCAAAGCATCCCAGTGGTGCTGCTCCCATTCCGGTGCCTGTGTTCAGTGAGGGATCAGCTCTCACCTCACACATTCCCTGATTTTGTTTCCAAATCCAGCTTGAAAATCACTGAGGAAAGGAGAGGAGCAGCTGTGCCCAGCAGTGCCACCAGCTGCCCAAGCCATGCCCTACCAGCTCATGCTGCAGGCACCAGCAAGCTTCCAACAGCTCCTGGCTTAGGATAAAACTCTGGATACAGCTCGAGGAGTGACATGGAGACAGCTTTAACCTCCAGATTCTGACAGAATTCAGATTTCTCTGGACTTTTTTTTGGGGATATTCAGCCTTCCTGAACTCAGGGCACAGGTCTGAACCAGGAGCAGGAAAGCCTTGAGCACGTGAATACATCCCTGTCCCTGGAAGTTCCTCATCCAAGAGGCAGGGAACGCTGCAAACTTCCCATGGACACGTGCCTACAGCTGAGATTAGCTGGTTAGGGGTTTAATTAGCTGGTTAGATGTTTAATTAGCTGGTTAGGTGTTTAATTAGCTGGTTTTAGTTGCTGAGGCCTCCTGTTCCTACCCTTATCCTACTCCCACCTTTCACCTCACCTACAGCTGGGAGCAGCTCTCCCAGTTGTTGTCTCCAAAGACTTTTATTTAAAATAAGTCACCATCACCTTCCTCTCAGCCCACACTGAGCCTGTCTTCCTCCTCTTGGGAAGGAAAATTAAGCCTACAGCACTTTGTGAGGACAAGAATTTACCTTTGGAAACATACTTGGAGTTTGCAGACAAATGTGGTTGTAGTAACTTGGATTCTAAAGGTTAAAAATAAGCATTAAGTTAATCTCTTAAAGACCATCATTATTTTGCAGTCCAGCCAACTGAGAGTATGAACAGTTATAGCAAATAAAAACTCCAGGAAAAGGCAGATTCCCTCCTCCTCCTTTGTCCAATTCTGCCATTTCCCAACAGGCAATTTCCCCCCCTTTTTTCCCAGTTTTTTTCTCTCCTACACCTCTGATTACAACACCCACCAACGTGGTGGTGTCAAACACACACCCCAAGAATTTGGCTTTTCTGGGATCAGGATTGAATAAATTAACAAAAAAAAGGGGGATTGTTGAGGTTTATTTCCACTTTTAAAAAGCCCTTTGGGCTGGGGGAGAAGCTCCAAGACAACTCTGAACCACAGACTTTGATGCTGCTGCTGCTTGGAATTTCCAGTTTTCCTGGAAAACAGGTGACTGAGCAGGAATTCCACCCCCTCCCCATGTTTTACCTGGGTGGTCTGTGCATATCCTTGGGCTGGCTGAGGTGCATAGGCGCTGTAGCTGTGGAATGAATGTAAAGACATTTATAATCTTGCCCCAAATCTGCATCACCAGACAAAATTTCATGCAGCCCAACGGTTTTGTTGCTGAAATTCAATGGGAATACAAAGCTCCAGGAAAACCCTCGGGATTCCCAAACATACCTGAGTTAAGCCCAAACCATAATTATGATTTACTTTTATTACATCTTTTTAAAACAGGGAGGATAAGCTACTTACCCCTGCTGAGCTGCAGCTTGGCTATAGGTACTGTAATCTAAAAGAAAAGGAGAAGAAAAAAGAACAAAAACGTTGATAAAGGCTTAATAAAATTAAAGAGTCCAAGAGCACAGCAGCTGGAATTTCCTCCTGCAGCTCGCTATAAACCACTGGAATTCCAGTTTCCCAAGGGTGGAAGGTAAATGCACATTTTCAGTCCTCCTTTTTGAGGGGAACAAAACCTCCCTTCCCCTCATTGTTCCTGCTGCTTGCAGCAGCCACTTTGATCTCAAATGACCCCGGTTCAATTTAACTGCCACCTTGGATGGATCCCAGGGGGCTGGCAGGGGGGGATTTGAGTTGGAACAAAGGAAAAGCAGGGACTTGAGCCTTACAAACCCACCAGCCTGCTTGGAAAGGGCTGGGCTGGAAGGTTTCACCACCTTCACTCCTTCCCTTTCAAGGACACAAATGGATGGCTGGAAAGCCACTCGTCCCCCAGGAAGGGCTGGAGCTGGGGAGATGGGAGTGATTCCCTCCCCAGATCCTCAATCCATGGCAGCAACTGACAGGGAGGAGAACCAAAACCCTGAAAATCCCAGCAGCAAAGCCTGTGCTGCACTGATTTGCTGGCAGGGATGGAAAATGAATCCACATGGCAATTAGGAGGCTAAATTTGAAAGGACTGCAGCTCCCAGGTCCCTCACGGGCAGCAACAGCTTCAGCTCCCACCCCAAGGTCTGGAGCAGGCATGAATTCACCATTCCCAGCAGGCCTGGGATCAGGAATGAGCCCAGAACCTCCTGGTGGAGGCCACAGCCAGGAGCTGGGTCAGTGGGGCTGTTCCCAGGCATCCCTGTGTGGGAGGAGCTCCCAGTGCTCCCATCACCATCACAGCTTGTCAGAAATCCAAGGCTCTCCCAGAACCATGGAATATCCTGAGGTGGGAGAGGCCCACACAGATCGAGTTCAGATGGAGCCCCAGGAATCACTGGGAAAACACAACTTCCATCCAGCACAACCTCCTGCTCCTCAGCCTGTGCATCCATCCCTACCAAACCCTTCCTGCCCAGCCTCCAGGTGTGCTCCCAGCTTCTCCTCCTGCTCCCTGTGCAGGAGCAGAGCCCCTGGATCCCTGCTGCAGGCAGGAATGGCCCAGCTGTGATCCCAGCAGGAATCCCTGGCACTTATTCATTCCTCTGACCTTGCCCAGAACACCTCACAGGGACAAAGAAGACACTTGGAGTTCTCCAAAGCTTTTCCTGCTCCCAGGACACAAGGCACAAGTTGTTAAACTCCTCTGGCAGCATTCCCACTTCCCTCTCAGGTTGGCACATGGGATATTGGAACATTTTCCTCCTTCAGTTCAGGGTTCTAGGTTTGTTTTTTTTTTTCTCTCCATTCACTTTACAGTGGTTCTGCTAAACCCTGAGTGTTAATTAATACCTGGTCCCCCTCATCCAACTTCCCTTTCCTACCACTCCACTCTTGTCCCTGCTCACCCTCCAGCCACCAAAACCTCATTGAATTCTCCATTTTCAGCCCCATTTCAGCCCCCAGCTCCACACAGGGGTATCAATTAACCCCTCTCCTCTCCGCCCTCCCCCAGTCCCACCTAAACCCAACATTTAAAGCCACTGTAGGATTTAATTCCAGGTGTGGAATTTGCAGTTTGCCTGTGGTGATGCCTCTCTTTTAATTTGCTGGGATTTAGAGGAACATAGAACATTAATAAAAAATAATATTATGGTTCATTTAGTTAAACCCATCTCCTGGCTTTTATTTCCAGGGGGAAATTAATCTTCATCCTTTTATTTCACAAGGCTCAGGAGCACACCAGAGGCTGAAAATAGCAGCTCCCAGGAGGAATAATTCCATGAATTAAGGGAAAACACAGCTGTGGTTTTAACCCCCATCCTGACAATTCCGTTGGCAGATGTTCCTTTACTGACTTTTCTTTTTCAGGCTCCCCAAGGTGTTGCTGGTGATATTCCGTCACACTCCATGGCCTGGAAGATTTTCCTTGCTGAAAAAAAGGAAAATCCTCCTTCTTTAAGGAGAGTCAGATCTTGGGCTGCTGGGCTCTAAAGTACTTGAAAGGTGTACTGAGCTGGGGAGTCTCAGTTCCCAACTATTTGTCTCCAGCTGGAGCCCTCGAGGAAAAAACGTTTCATTCAGAAAATTTTGGAGCCATGGAGATGACGGAACACCTCACCTCCCTATGGGGAAAAGCAGGAGAGCTCAAAGCCCCTTCCAGGCCCAAAAGGGGCTCCAGGAGAGCTGGAGAGGAGCTTAGAACAAGAGACGGAGGGGACAGGGCACAGGGAATGGCTTCCCAGTGCCAGAGGGCAGGGATGGATGGGATATTGGGCAGGAATTCCTGGCTGGGAGGCGCTGGGAGGGAGATCCCAGAGGATGCTCCATGCCTGGCAGTGTGCAGGGCCAGGCTGGCCGGGGCTGGGAGCGCGCTGGGGCACTGGGAGGTGTCCGTGCCCATGGGATGAGCGCTCAGCTCCCTTCCCACCCAAAGCGCTCCGGGATCCCAGACTCGCTCCCAAACCCGCCCGGCCGAGCCCGGCAGGGCCGAAGGCGCGGAGAAAGCTCTGGCTCGGCGCTTAGCCCCTGGGAGCGGGGAGCTCCGGCGATCCCGCGGGGCCGCAGCACCGAGAGGCCGCAACTGACCCCCGGGACGCTGAGGGAAACACCCGCGGCCCCGGCGAGGCCCCGGCGAGCGGCGCGGGGGGACACGGGCGAGACGGGCCCCGCACGGCCCGACCCCAGCGGCCCCCGAGCGCGGCGCTACGGGCCGGCGGCGCCACCCCAACGCCCCTCCGGCCACTCCGTGCCGGGGGCGGTAGCGCTGCCGAGGGTCCCGTCCCGTCTCGCCCCCCGCCCTGGGCCCGGCCCGCTCCGGCCCCGCTCACCCGTCGACGCCATTTTCTCGCCTTCCTCCTCCGCGCTGCCCGCCCGGCCCCGCCCCGCGCCGCGCATGCGCCGCCCGGCCCCGCCGCGCGCACCACCCCGCGGCCGGGGGCAACGGCCGGGAGAACGCGCTCCGGGGGCTCGGCCCGCCCCGCTCCGCCGCCCGCCCGCCGGTTCTACCGGCCGCGGAGAACCGGGACGGCCCGGCGGGCAGCGGCTGCCGCTCCGGAGCGCGGTTCTGCCGCCTCGCCGGGCGCTCTTCCCCCCGCCGGGCGGCGGGATGGTACGGCCCGCGGCCGTTAGGGACCGTCGCGCAAGAGGCGCTCGGGCCGCGAGGCGGAGCGGGGAGCGCGGCGGGGGCGTGACGTCATGGTCGGCGTAGTGATGTCATTGCGGCGTAACGGGCCGCGCGGGGCCGCTGTGACGTCACGCACCGTGCCCGGCGGCACGCGGTGAGCCCTGGGTGTCACGCGGTCGCCTGACGGCGCCTCCTGGCACGCGAGGTCACTCGGTGTCACCTGCCAGCACGTGACGCCATGGGCTGTATGTGACGTCACCAGGTGTCCCAGGTCACGTGCCAAGAAGCGGCACCGCGGGTGCCGGTTGGGGTCCCCGTGCTGTGCCTGGCATTGCATGCTGCCCATGTGGTGAACGTGGTGGAGTGTTGTCACTGTGTGACATCGCTGTGTGACATCATCATGCCCCATGAGGACACGGGAGGGGTGCAGATACCGCATGTCCTGCATGGACTTGGGGGGTGTCCCGGGGTGTGGTGGCACAGCTGGGTGTCCCATGGGTGCTGTGACACGGGCGGGTGTCCCAGCGGTGACATTGCATGGGTTGGTGTCACATTGCAGGTGGGCGTCCCATGGCACAGCCACGTGTCCCTTGGGTGTCCCTGAGTGTCATCCCATTGCATCCCATCCCATCCCATAGATCCCATCTCATGGATCCCATCCCATGGATCACACTGCATTCCAACCCATCCCATCCCATGGATCCTATCCCTTCCCTTCCCATTCTATTCTATCCCGTCCCATACCTTTTCTTCCTCACCCCATCCCATTCCTTCCCATCCATTCTTCTTCCATCCCAGCCCATCCCTTCTCATTCTATCCTACTCATCCTTTCTCTCATCCCCATCCCCATCCCCATCCCCATCCCATCCCCATCCCCATCCCATCCCATCCCATCCCATCCCTGCCTGTGTCCCCTGGGATGTCCCCAGCACACCAAGCCACCCCACAGGACACGGGTTTGGGGACATTTAATGCCCTGGCAGGTCCCAAAGCAGCGAAGCGCGTGGCACAGCGGGGTCCCCGCCCGGGGGGTCCCACCGCCAGCCCCCCAGTCCCCTCCTCCCGGGCTGTGGGGGAGATGGGACGGGATGGGATGAACCCATCCCGCCGGAGCTGCACCACGGCGGGGGGACAGCGATGGCGTTGGGGACACCCCTGTCCCTCCCGGGGGCCCAAGCAGCGCGATGGGAGCGAAGCGTGGCGGGGGGCGGTGCCGTGCCACCAGTAGCACCAAGAGGGGGGACGGGGGTGAGCCCGTCCTGCTCCCCAGGGTGGCACAGCGGGGTGGCCGGGGTGGCCGGGTGACGGCCCCGCCCTGTCACGGCTCGGGGGGGGCGCGGCGGGGCGCGGTGACGATGCGGTACGGGGGGTGGCCGCTGCCACGCTTGGCACGGGGCACCCCTGGGGTCGCCGTGCCGGGGGCGCCGCTGCCCGAGCCGGGCTCTGGCTCTGCGGGGAGAGAGGAAAAAAGGGGGTGTCGGGGGGCGGAATGGCACCCCCCGCTCCAAAACCCCCCAAATCAGGGCTGGGCGCTGTGCTGGGGGTGTTCTGCCCCGCAGAAATGGGGGTCACTGCCCCGCCGTGGTGGCTCTGGGTGTCCCCAAGCCCTGGGGACACCCACCCAAGGACCCCCCAGCTGGCACCCCTGCCTGGCACCCCCGGTGTAAGCCCTGTGGAAAAGCACAGCTGGAATGGGGAGGGGGAGGGGGGAGGAGGGCGGAGGGCACCCTGGCACGGAGGGGTTGGCACCGGGACATCACTGGGGACAACGGGAGCTCTGGGAGCTGCTGCAGCCTGAGAGGGTCCTCGTGGTCTGCTGGGAGCCTGGGGGGGCTCCGTGAGCCTCCCTTAGCTTGAGGGGGTCTCCATGGTCTCCCTTCTCCAAGGATTTCTGGAACCCTGGGCAGCTCCAGGGTTTCCCTTGGCCCAAGAGGGGCTCTGTGGCTGCCTCTCCCAATCCAAGAGGGACTCCATGGTCTCCCGTGGTTCCAGAGGGGCTCTGGAGCTTCCCTTGGCCTTGGGGGACCCCCATGGGTCCCTCTGATCCAAGAGGGGTCTCCATGGGCTCCTTTGGAGTGAGAGGGTCTCTCCATGGTCTCCCTTGAACCCTAAAGAGCTCCAGGGTTCCTCTTGGTCCAAGAGGGGTCTCCATGCGCTCCTTTGGAGTGAGAGGGTCTCTCCATGGTCTCCCTTAAACCTTGGGGAGCTCCAGAATTTCCCTTGGCCCACAAGGATCTTCATGGTCGCCTCTCAATCCAAGAGTATTTCCATGTTTGCCTCTCTCAGTCCAAGAGATTCTCCATGGTTGCATGGCTAAATCCAAGGGATCTCCATGGTCTCCCCTCTCAATCCAAGGGATCTCCATGGTTACCCGTCTCAATCCAAGGGATCTCCATGGTCTCCCCTCTCAATCCAAGGGATCTCCATGGTCTCCCCTCTCAATCCAAGGGATCTCCATGGTTACCCCTCTCAATCTAAGGGATCTCCATGGTCACCTCTCTCAATCCAAGAGATCTTCATGGTTGCCCCTCTCAATCCAAGAGATCTCCATGGTCACCTCTCCAAGGGTATTTCCATGGTCACCTCTCTCAATCCAAGAGATCTCCATGGTTGCCCCTCTCAATTCAAATGGATCTCCATATTTGCTCCTCTCAATCCAATATTATTTCCATGGTTGCCCCTCTCAGTCCAGGAGGATCTCCATGGTCGCCTCTCAGTCCAAGAGATCTCCATGGTCACCTCTCAATCCAAGTGTATTTCCATGGTTGCCCCTCTCAGTCCAAGAGTATTTCCATGTTTGTCTCTCCAGTCCAGGAGGACCTCCATGGTTGCCCTCTCAATCTAGGAGGATCTCCATGGTCACCCTCTCAATCCAAATGGATCTCCATGGTCACCTCTCAATCCAGGAGGATCTCCACGGTTGCCCCTCTCAATCCAAGGGTGTTTCCATGTTTGCCTATCTAATCCAGGAGGATCTCCATGGTCACCTCTCAATCCAGGAGGATCTCCATGGCTGTCCCTCTCAATCCAAGCAGGTCTCCGAGCTCTCCCGTGGCCCCGGAGCTCTCTGGTGCCCGGTCCCGGTGGCTCCAGCCCCCCATGCTCCACGCCCGCTCCCGGGGGTGCCGCGGTGCTCCGGGCTCATGCGGGGCGGGGCGGGGCGTGGTTACCTGGCCAGATGATGGCTTCCAGCAAGGTGACCCTTCTAGCCAGGACCTCCAGCCGGGCCTGCTGCCGCAGGAGGGTTTGGAAGCTACTGGCCTGGGGGAGAGGGAGAGAGCAGAGCAGAGCAGAGCACGTTGGCCCTGCCGCGGGCACGGGGACACAGCATGGGGACACGGGGTAGGGACACGGGGTGGGGACACGGCACGGCAGGGGTGGCACAGCATGGCGGGGGTGCAGCCCCAGCGGGATGGGGATGCTGGGACACGAGGAGGGGGTGCCAGGTCTCCTAGGAGGGTCTTCCCAGTCTCAGAGGGTGCCGGGGGCTCCCCCAGCCCTGCAGGTCCATGGGGACAGGGGGGCCCCTTGTGCTGGCTTGATGTCCTTGGCAGTGCCCTGATGGGGACACTGATGTCCCTGACCTGGGGACATCTGCCCTCCCTCTGCCCCGCCCAGCACGCTGAGCCCCTGGACATTTGGGGGGACACTGATGTCCCCAGCTGGGGGTGCTCCCTCTGCCACCCCCAGCACACTGAGCTCCCCAAAATGTGGGGGGACATGTCCCCAACCTTCTCAGAGGGCCACCAGCTTGTTCCCAACACTGAGACTGTCACAGGTGTCCCTGCCCGAGGGGCACAGTGCCTGGGGGGGCTCTGGGGTGCCCAGCTGGAGGTGAGGGTGGGGGGACCCTGGTGGCCCTTCCTTTGAGTGGTCCCCAGTGCTGGCCACGATGCCACCGTGTGGGTGATGACAACATGCGTGGCTGATGCCATGATGGCCAAGGGCCACCACGATGTGATGGGGGCCTGGTGACCTCCTGGCAGGGCTGGGAGCCCCCCCCAGAGGTGGTGGACCTGCTGTCCCTGTCCCCCATGGCACGAGGAGAGGCTGCCAAGAGTGCCCTCCCTGCAGCTCCATGACAGCAGTGAGCCAAGGGCCACCGTGATGTCACGGGGGCCTGGTGACCTGCTGGCAGGGGTGGGGGTCACCCCGGGGGTCCCCGTGCCCCTACTCACCGTAGAGCCCAATCATTGTTTCCAAGATTAAAACCCTCTCCGCTAAAATCTTCAGCGCCTCGCGGAGCTGGTGCAAACCCTCCCCCTGGGGAAGAGAGGGAGGGGTCAGGGGGGGCTGCACCCCAAATGGCCCCAGGCCACCCCCGGGGGGGACACGTGGACCCCCCGACTCACCATGACACCAGGGGAAGAAGAGGGGAAACCCCCGGGGGGTTTGAGCCCACCCTGTGCCCCATCAGCCTGTTCGGGTGACGCTGGCACTGGGTGACATTGGCCAGGGACCCCAGGGCCACCTTTGGGGTGCTGGGGATCAGACATGGCACTGGGCAGAGCTGGGGACATCCAGGACATCGCTGGGGTGACATGGATGAGGTGTGGGGCACTGGGCAGAGCTGGAGACACCCAGGACATCGCTGGGTGACATGGATGAGCTGTGGGGCAGTGGGAACAAGTGGGGGACCCTGAGGACATCATTGGGGTCCCAGAGATGCAGAGGACAGCACGGAGGGTGTCGGGGTCCTCCCGTGCCCATCCCCCTCCCAGCCCAGCCCCCCCCCACCCCGTCAGTACCGTGCGTCCCTCCCGTCCCCGGTGTCCCCGGTGCCACTCACCCAAGTGCCCCTGTCGCCCGGCTCGCCCCGGGGGCCCGGCTCGCCCTGAAACACAGAGAGGAGAGGGGCTGGCAGGGGGGGCACGGGGGGCCGCGGCCGGGGGGGGCCCACCCACTCACGTACCTGCGCCCCGTCCTGCCCGCGGCTGCCCGGGTGGCCCTGGGGACCCTGCGGGGGGACAGAGCCATCAGTACCCGGGGGGCACGGCCACACCCCCACCAGGGGAGGTGCTGGCAGAGCCCGTGGCTGAGACCCCACACCAAACCCCAAACCCCCCATTACCGCACACCAAACACCCCCAACCCTCCCATGGCCTTGAACCCCCCAAATGTCCCCATGGCCACACACCAGTTCCCCCCCCCTCAGCCCCAAACCCAGCCCCAGCCCCCCCACATCTCCCCCCAGCCCTGAACCCACCCCCCAAACACCCCCACGGCCCCCAGCCCCATTCTGGGGGTGGCTTTGGAGGGTGGGGGGGACAATCCTGGGGACGCTGCCCATGCCCACACCCCATGGCGTGGTCCCAGTCCCCTGTCCCCACTGAGGACAGTGGCTTGGGGCCACCCAGCAGGGAAGGGGTGTCTGGAGCAGAGGTGGCCCCGAACCACTCCCTGTGCCGCCCCACCCTGACACTGCACCAGGGCCACCCGACCAGCAGCTGCCCGGGTGGCCCTGGGGACACTCCGGGGGACACAGAGGCTGTCAGACCCCTCTGGGGGGCACGGCCAGCTCCCCCAGCCGGTGTCACCGTGTCGCTGTGGCACTCACCCTGTCCCCCTTCTCGCCGGGGGGCCCGGCAGCTCCGGGCGCTCCTGCCCTGCCCTGTGCGGGGACACGGTGGGGACATCAGCCCTGGGGGGACACGGGGGCCCTGCCCTGCCCTCCCCCCCCCCCAGCACTTACATCGGGTCCTGGGGGCCCGGGGGGACCGATGGGACCTGGGGGGCCGGGGGGACCTGCGAGGACAGGGGACACAGCTCAGCCCCACACTGGGGCACCCGAAAGCATCGGGGGGTGACAGAGGGGGTGGGGACACCCTCACCCATTGGCCCCACGGGTCCGGGGGGTCCCACGGGACCCACGATGCTCCTGGTGGCTTCGGTGAAGGTGTTGGAGAGGACGGGGTCCCCTGGGGGGAGAATGGGGGGGGGTGTTTGGGGCAGGGCCCCCGTGACCCCCGGCATCACCTGGGGACATGGGAGGACCACATTCCCCTGCCCTGTGTCTCGTCCCTGTCACCCCAATGATGGCAGGAGGTCCCCAGCCCTTCCCAGCACCCCGCACCTCCTTGCTGGGACCCCAGTGCTGGCAGGGGGTGCCCAGCTGTTCCTCTTGCCTGGAATCCTGGGGGTGTCAGGGGTCCCCGGCTGTGCCCAGTGCCCCACACCTCATCTCTGAACCCCAGAGGTGGCAGGGGGGACCCCAGTGCTGCCCAGTGCCCCACAGCTCATCTGTGTCACCCCAGTGATGGCTTGGATGTCCCCAGCTCTGCCCAGTGCCCCACACCTCATCTGTGTTCCCCCAGTGATGGCCTGGATGTCCCCAACTCTGCCCAGTGCCCCACAGCTCATCCATGTCACCCCAGTGATGGCCTGGATGTCCCCAGTGCTGCCCAGTGCCCCACACCTCATCCATGTCACCCCAGCGATGTCCTGGATGTCCCCAGTGCTGCCCAGTGCCCCACACCTCATCCCCGGAACCCCAGTGACCCCCCGGGATGTCCCCACACCACCCCCAGCCCAGGTGAGGCTCAGCCCCCCCCAGCCCAGTCCCAGCCCTGTCCCAGCCCAGTCCCGTTTTTGGGGTCACACTGGGGGGGACCCCAGCCCAGCCCCCCCTTACTGGGCTCGGCCAGCCGGGGAATCGCCGGCCCCACAGGGGCAGGGGGGCCCGGGGGGCCGGGGGGCCCGGGGGACCCCTTCTCTCCGGGGAGCCCCCTGGCTCCATCCCGGCCGGGTGGTCCTGGGGGGCCGGGGGGACCTGCAGGGAGGAAGAGGAAGGTGAAGATTGGGGCCGTGCAGCGCTGGAGCCTTTCCGAGCCCCCGTAGTGCCGCATGGAGCCCCCAAATCTGCCCACCAGGAAAGGGGGGGCTCGGCTGGGCCAGGCACCCCGCTGGGGTCCCCCCACACTGTCCCCCTGTACCTGGTGGCCCCACTGGCCCCTTCACTCCAGGAATTCCCGAGGGTCCCCGTCCTCCCGCGTCGCCCTTGGGCCCGGGGGGTCCCCTCCAGCCTGGTCTCCCTGCGGCACAGCAGCACCCTGAGGGGGGTGACACCCCGGGGACAGCCCCTCGGGGCGCCCCCCACCCACACCCAGTCCCCCACCCCCTCCCCAGAGCTGGACTGTCCCCGCGGGTGGCTCAGTGTCACCGCTGGGGACAGCTGCGGTGGGACAGCTTTGCTTTTCCCCCAAAGTAGTAAGGACGCCCAGGTGCGTTCCCCGCCCTGCGGGTGCTGCCAAGCGGCACTGTCGCTGTCACTGTCACTGTCACCCTGCCTTACCGTCATCCCCGGGGCTCCCGCGGGCAGCCGGGGACCCCCAGAGCTGCCCGGCCTCGGGCCCCCTGCCCGGGCTGCTGCCCTTGGGGGGCTCGGCCACCGCCAGCCGGGCCACCTGCCAAAGACACGGGGGTGGGTGACAGCAGGGGGCACAAAGTGACCCCCCCAAGACTCTTGTGCCCCTCGGGGGGAGCAGGGGGAGGTGGCCAGAGCCCAAACTGGGACTTGCCTGTGCCTCGAGGGTGGCGAGCCGGGCTGTCAGCTCCCCGACACGGCTGCAGTTCAGGCACCCTGCGGGGGGAAATTGGGGGGCACGGGCGCTGGGATGGGGGGCAGCCGGCCCTCTGTGCCCAGCCCGGCGGGTGTGGGGAGAGAGGGACCCACCTGAGAAGGCCGTGGGGTGCAGGGGGGGCCGGCGGGGGGCAGCGCTGGGGCGCCCGGGGTCCCGCAGGGTGAGGGAGGTGTGAGCCTCTGCCGAGGAAAGGAGGGTGAGCACGGGGGGACCCCCCCGTGGAGCATCGCCTCCTGTGGGACACATTCCTGTTGTGCTTCCCTCCAGCACATTGGGGCGTGCAGGGCCCCATCCTCGCTCCGGGTGAGCCTCAGACCCCATGGTTTTGAGCGAGACCCCAAAACCCTCCATGGCCACACAGCAGATGGCCCCAACCCACAACACCCAAACCCACCCACGGTCCTTAAACAGACCCCCCCAAATCTCCCCATGATCACCCCCCAATCTCAGCCCCAAACCCAGCCCCCCAGTTCCCCCCTTAGCCCTGAACCCCATCCCCCCAGACACCCCCACGTCCCCCAGCCCCATTCCGGGGGTGGCTTTGGAGGGGGGGCACGGTCCTGGGGACCGTGCCCAACTCCAGCCCCCCCGGGGGCTCCCAGTCCCCTGCCCCCACTGAGCGATCCCGGGGACAGTGGCTTGGGGCCACCCAGCACGGCAGGAAAGGGGTGTCTGGAGCAGAGGTGGCCCCCGAGCCTCCCCACGCTGTCACCCCACCCCGGCACGGCCACCGCCGTGCTGCAGGGGACAGCCCTAAGTGGGGCCAGATGTGGGGCAGGCGGCCAAGCACGCAGGGAGGAGGAGGAGGAGAAAGAGGAGGAGGAAGAATCCCCCGCCTCCCTCAGCGCTGCACCCACCCAGCTGCCTCCAGACCCCCGTGTCACCCGCTGCCCTGCACACCCTCGGTGCCACCCCAGGGCGTCCCCACCCCTGGGTGCCACCCGCTGCCCTCATAGCCCCCACGGAGCCAGGGCCAGGCTGGGACCCGCAGTGGGGTCCTGGGGAGAGGGAGGAGGAGGAGGAGGAGGAAGAGAAGGAGGAGGAGGGGTAGGGGGAGGATGTGGTGACAATGGGGACAAAGACCCCCCTGTCAGAGCTGGCAGTGCCCGTCCTCCTACACACAGCACAGCCTCGCACCCATTCATCCACTGCCCACCCACACCCGGCCCCTCATGGCTGGGGGGCTGCACCCCTCGTGGGCACTGCCATGCTGAGGAATGTCCATCTGTCCATCTGTCTATCTGTCCATCCACCCACACCCCGACCATTGGCTGTTTCAGTTCCCCACCCCAGGCACATCCCGTTGCCCAACCACTCCTGTCCCCCTGACTGTCCATGCCCTGCCCCACCCAGGGATCTCTCTCCATCCATCCATCATCCATCCATCCATCCATCCATCCATCCATCCATCCATCCATCCATCCATCCATCCATCCATCCATCCATCCATCCATCCATCCATCCATCCATCCATCCATCCATCCATCCCACCTCTCCTCACCCCCAGTGACACAGGGCCATGTCCCACAGCCCCTGGGTGCCACCTCCCAGCCCTGCCCAGGTCCCTACCCAGGCCAGCTCCCACCTTCCTCGCAGTTGGCTCCACTGTGTCCGGGGCAGCAGCGCCACTCCAGCGCCGTCAGTGTCCTGTACATCACCCTGTAGAGGGGCCGCACCACGGCGCGGTAGCTGCGGCACAGAGGGGCAGCTCACACCCGTCCTGGGGACATCCCGGCTGTCCCTGCTCCCAGGGGACCCCGGTGGCCCCGCTCACCTGCCCCCGCTGCAGGCCAGGGGCCAGCGGCAGCCCTGGAACACCCTCTGCAGGAAGGTCCCGTTCTGGACGTGGCACGACACCGTCCGTGTCACCGTGTAGGAGCACCAGTTGCTGGAAGGGAAACCACCGATGTCACCAGCCCTTCTGCAGGGACACCACGGGGGTGCTGCCAGCCGAACTGTCACCTTGGGAGGTGCCCATGCCCGGTTTTGGGGTGCCCATGGGGAGCGTGGGGCCGCACATTCCTGCTGCATTCCCGGCAGCGCTGGCGCCGCCCGGCCTGCAGCGGGCCCGCAGCCCCCCCGTGCCCCCAGCCCACCCCACACAAAGGCTCCTCTCTTCTGCCCCACATGCCAGGCTCTGCCCACCCCCTCCCCGGGCACCCCAGCCTCAGTTTCCCCCTGCAGAGGGGGACGCACAGGTGCCATGACACCGATGTCCCCATCCCCGCGGCGGGAAGGACTCGCCGTACCCTCGGCAGCTCCAAATTCAAAAGCTGCACAATTTGGGTCAAAAAATGAGCTTTTCGGCACCGCTGCAGTGCTGCAAGGAGGGAGGCGGTGGCGGCAGGGACAAGCGGGCGCCGCGGGGGGACAATTGTCTGGGAGGTGCCGGAGGCGGGGGGGACAGCGGGGTGGCACAGGGCTTTCCGGCTGGGCAGCGTCCCAGGCGGGCGCCGTGCCAGGGCTGTGGAGGCACAGAGCCCGCCGGGGCTGTCGCCACACTCCCGCTGCCACCCTGCCATGCCAAGGGGGTCCCGGGTGGCATTGTCCCCCTTGGAGGGACACCCGGCTGCTGGGCGGTACCAGCTCCAGCTGTGGAAATGCCTGTTGGGATGGGATGGGATGGGGATGGGTCCCGGCTCGTTTCCCAGGGGAAATGCCCTCCCAGGAGCGGGGCAGGAGCTGGCAGGCTTTGGCATGTGAGCGCCCGCCTGGCCCGGCGTGACCCCGGCCCACCCGGCGCTGCGCTGGCACCGAGAGGGTCTGGGCTCCGCTGCCAGGGCTTGTGCCCACCCGGGGCAAAGCCCACACCAGGTTTGGCTCCGAATCCCACTCCCATTCCCCAAATCAGCCTCTTTGGCTTTGAGCCCCCGGCTTGGGCACGTGGGATCCCAGCGATGCGTCAGGGAGGGATGGGGTGGGGGCTCCTGGGTGCTGGGTGCTGGCCTGGGGGTCCCGGGGGGACACGGCAGGGTTGTGCCAAGGCACCGGGGGCTTCCTGGGCTTGGCCGGGAGGGGAAGGGGAAATGAGGCGGCTTCTGCCCGTCGCCTCACCGAGCCGAGCGGAACCGGGAGGTCCCGGCAATCCGGTGCCGGAGACACGGCCAGAGCCAAGGGTTTCCTGTAAACAACCCCCCCCTCCGCTGCGGCGGGACAGGGACCACAGCCACCCACAGCACCCACAGAGACCTGGACTGGGCCACATCCAAGGGACGGGCAGAACCCTGGGGCTGGGGACCCTGGGGCTGGGGACATTGACTCTTCACCAACTCCAGCCCTCCCAGTAGCCCCAGCATGAGAAGGCAGCCCCAGCACCCCCAGTATGCCCAGGGAGCCCCCCCATGCCCAGCATTCCCAGTAGTCCCAGCATGCCAAGGCAGCCCCAGGATCCCAATTTGCCCAGGCAAACCCAGGAGCCTCAGCATGTCCCTGTATGCCCAGGCAGCCCCAGGAGTCCCGGCAGCCCCAGTAGTGCCAGTATGCCCAGCAACCCCAATAGTCCATCCCAGTAGTCCCAGTAATCCCAGCAGCCTCAGCCCCAGTATGCCCGGGCAGCCCCAGGATCCCAAAATGCCCAGGCAACCCCAGTAACCCCAGCACCTCCCAGCACCCTGCTGAGTCTGGCAGCTCTGATGCCCCCAGTAAGTCCTGCTGGCCCCAGTAACCCCCAGCCCCAGCCAGTCCAGCTGGCCCCAGTATCTCCCAGTGCCCCCAGCCCCCCCCGCCCCAGCAGCCCCAGCACCAGGGCCCACAGAGCTCCTCCCTGGAGTGCCCAGCTGCCGGTGCCCCCCAGTCCGTGGTGCCCCCACGCCTGGTACAGACCCCCCCAGTACCCACAGAACCCCGTGCCTGATGCCCCCATGGCTGATACTCCTGGTACCCACAGATCCCCGGAGTCTCCTGGGCGCCCACATTCCCTACGTCCCGGGTGTCCCCCGTGCTCGGAGCTCCCGGGTCCCTGACGCCCCTCGTGCCGAGAACCCGCAGCTGTCGGTGCCCGGTGCCGCCCGGTGCCCCCCGGTGCCCCCCGGTGCCCCCCGGTACCCGGTACCCACGGCCCCCTGTACCCGCAGCAGACGGTGCTGCCCCGGTGCTGCCCCGGTGCCGGTACCTGCGGGCGGCGGGCGGCAGCAGGGCCGGGCTCCAGGCGGCGGCGGGCGGCGGCAGCAGCAGGCAGAGGGACAGGCAGAGCCCCAGGGCTGCGGGCAGGGCTGCGGGCAGGGCCGGGTGGCGGCGGCACCCCCGGCCCCCGGCCATGCCGCTCGGCGGGGCTCGGCGCTGCCCGGCCACCGGCACCGGCACCGGCACCGAGCGGGCGGCGGGGGAGGGGAGGAGGAAGGAGGAGGGATGGAGGAGGGATGGAGGAGGAGGAGGAGGGATGGAGGAGGAACCCCCCGCCTGCCCCCCCGCCTGCTCCCCCGCCTTCAGCCCCGCCGGCACAGGGGTCCCGCTGGCGGGGCGGACGCGGGCTGCGGGGGGTATTTTGGGAGCCTGGGGGGGCAAACCGGCCCCAGGGGGGCAGGAACGGGGGCCGGGGGAGGTGGGGGCTCGGGGAGGGGGCGCGATGCGGGGCTGGGCCCGGCGGCGGGACACCGGTCCCTGTGGGAGCGACTGGGGACACACGCGTGTGCGGGAGCCTGCGTGTGCATCCCTGTGCGTGTGCGTGGATTTACACACGCGTGTGAGCACAAAATTCCGCATTTGTCCGTTGCTTTACACACTTTTACACACGCGGAATCCACGCGTGTGTGCCCACTGATTCACACACGCGTGTGCACACCCAGGTGCCTTTGTGCCTGCGTGTGTGTGCACGGCCCGGGCGTGTGCTCACCCACCCACCCACCCTCCTGTTTGCCTGCCTGCCTCTTTGTCTGTCCGTCTGTCTGTCTCCTGCTGTTCTTCCAGCTGCCTCTGCCATGTGTGTGTGCGTGTGTGTGGTCCCCGTGTCGGGGCGTGCAAGAGACCGCGTGTGTGTGTGTGTGTGTGTGTGTGTGTGTGTGTGTGGGCGGGTGGTCCCCGCCGGCGGGCCCTACAGACTGTCTGTCTGTCTGTCTGTCTGTCTGTCTGTCTGGGGACACATCCCTGCAGTGGCAGCACCCCGGGACCCCCCACCTTGTCCTCTGTGGGCTGTGGGTGGGGATGTCCCCAGCGCATCCCCACCCTGCCAAGCCACCCGCGGTGGGCACACAGGAGCACCCAGCCCCCCCCAGGGACCCCCACCCATGAGTGCCCCTTGGGGTCACCCCCACCCTGCTGTCCCCCCGGGTGTCCTTGGGGCGGGGCCCCGGGGCTGTTTACCCTCGTGGGTGCCACGGGAGCCGAAGGTCACCCACGCTCCTGCTCAGACTAAACACGGCAGCGGCAGCGGCGGCGCCCGGGGCCGGGGGGGGGCTGGGTGGGGACAGGGGCTTGCACCGGGTAAGGCATGAGTGTGTCCCCACACGGATGGAGGGCCCAGCCTCGGCTGCGCAGGGTGCTGTCCCCAAGGCCCTCAATGACACCCAACCGGCCCTGGGTTCACCCCCTGTCTGATGGCTTGAGCCCCTTCAGGGCTCCTCGGGGTGGCTTCAGGTCCCTGTGCCGCGGCCCTGCCCCACATCTGTGTTCCCATCACAGCTTCATGTCCCCTTATCGAGTCCCAGCTTCGTGTCCCTGCTCTAGCTCCAGGTCCCCATGCCATGATCCTGCCCTGGATTTGTGTTCCCAGCTCTGTCCCCAAGCTGTGTCCCCACCCAAGTTCCAGGTCCTTCTGCCATTCCCCGTTTCCGGATGGCTGTCCTGTCTCCATGTCCCCATCCCATCTCCATGTCCCCATGTCGTGTCCCTGCCCGTGGGGTGCCAGCCCCGCAGGAGACTCGAGCTCATTGCCCCGGTGGCAGCGGGTGACCCTGCCAGTGCGGGCTGGCACGGAGCGAGTCCCCCACCACGGGAACCGGTGGGTGTCCCCGTGCCCGACCCGGGACCCCCTCCGTGCCCGAAGCCACCAGGTGGCACTGCAAGGCCACCTCGGCCACCTCTACCCGGCCCCAAACCCAACCCTAACCCAACCTTAAGCCTGTCCCAGATCTGTCCCTCCATGGGCACAGCCCCAGCATCAACGTCTCTGTCCCAAACCTGTCCCTTCGTAGGCACAGCCATTGGGACAAATCCCCCATTCCCAGATCTGTCCCTCCATGGGCACAACCAGAGTGACAGCTCTCCTGTCCCCAGATCTGTCACCAGGAGTCTCTCCATGGGTACAACCTCAGTGTCAATTCCCCTGTCCCCAAATCTGTCCTTCCACAGGCTCAGCCATGACAACTGCCCTGCCTCCAGATGTGTCCCTTCATGGTCTCAGCCGGAGTGACAGCTCCCATCCCCACATCTGTCCCCAGATCTGTCCCTTGGCAGGCAGATCCTCGAGCCCTTGGGCTGAAGGTGACAGATATTGGGGTGCCTTTGTGGCTCAGGGCCTTCTGACACCTCCTGTGCCTCAGTTTCCCCACAAGACTGTGGGAAACACCTGTCCTAAGGGGGGGGACAATGTCGCCCCTCAAGCAGGGTGGTACACCTGGGGGACAGCCACCCATAGGGACATCCGGTGTGTGTCCCCAGTGGGGGTGTCTGGCCCCAGTGCAGATGCTCAGTCCCCAGTGTGTGTCCCTGGTCCCCCACACAGGGGATGCCCTGTCATGGTGGGTGTCCCTGGCCTGCTGTGTCCCCACGGTGGCTGCCCACACCCAGGTCATGTTCCTGGTGCAGACACCTGGTCCCCTACGTGTCCCAAGGGTGTCCCCACAGTGTCCGGCATGTGTCCCCGACTGTGAGTGCCCGATCCCAGGGCAGGCTCCCGGTGCAGCCACCCCAACCCCGTGCGTGTCCCCGGGGCAGACACCCGGTCCCAGTGCGTGTCCCCGGTGCGTGTCCCAGCTTCCCCGACCGTGACCCCGGTCCCGATGCACGCCTCCGGTCCCCCGTGCGTATTCCCGATCCTGGTGCCGATGCCCGGTTTTCCGCGCGTATTCCCGATCCCGATGCCCAGTTTCCCGTGCGTATTCCCGATCCCGGCGCTGATGCCGGCTCCCCCGTGCGTGCCCCCGCTCCCCGGCGCGCGTTCCCGGCGCGCGTTCCCGGCTCGGGTGCCCGCGGCCGTGCGCGCCGCCCGTGCCGGTGTCGGTGGCTGCCTGGCGCTGCCTGAGCGCTGCCGCCGCCCGGCCCCGCGCCCCCCGCCGCTGCTCCCGGTGCGGCTGCGGGTCCCGGTGAGGCCGCGGCCGCCGGAGGTAACGGGCGGGGGCCGCGGCCGGGGCGGCGGCGGCCATGGCGGGGCGGGGGGGCGGCTCGGGGGGCGGCGGGACCGGGCACCGGCGGGCTGGGGGATGCCGTGCATCGCGGGGAACTGAGCACCGGGGTGGGGGGACGGGGCACCGGAGGCGCTGCCGTGGCTCGGGGGGACCGTGCTCCGGAGGGATGGGGGCTGCCGTGCATGGGGGGGACCGTGCGCCAGGGGGGCACACAACAGGCACCGAGCGGGGAGAGCCTGCCGTGCTCGGGGATACCGTGCGGTGGCGGCCTGGGGGCTGCCGTGCATCGCGGGAGACCGGCCACCGGCAAGGCACCCTGCACCGGGGGGCTGCCGTGCGGCGGGGGGGGGATACCCTGCACCGGGGGCCGGGCCTGGTCTCTCAACCCCCCCTCCACGAAGAGCAGCCGGGGCCCGGTTTGGGGGGGCTGCTGGACCCGGGGATCGTCCCCACCGCGCGGTCCCGGGGGGACTCAGGGCTGGGGTGAGGGTCCCCCCCCCTCAGCGGTGCTCGGGGTCACGGCGGGCGCGGGGCCGGGCGCACACGCGTGTGGGGTGTGCGGTGCGTGTGTGCACAGCCCAGCCGGAGCCGTGCGTGTGTCCGCGGGGGGGTTGTTGTGCTGCCGTGGCTCCCCGCGTCCGTCCGCGCGCCTCTGTCGGTCCCGCTGTCTGTCCGTGTCACCGTTTGTGCGTGTGCCAGCGCGTGTGCCCATGTCTCTCCGTGTCAGTGTGTCCGTGTGTGCCTGGCCGTGGCCGTCCTTCCGTCTGCCGCCCGTTTGTGCAGCGAATTCCCCCTCGCGCGGGCCCCCCACCCGCAGCCGTGGGGCTGGGGGCTGCCGTGGGTGGGCTGGGGGCCGGCCGGGAGCGGGGGGCCGGGATCACCCCCGGCCCGATGCCTGCAGTGCAGATCATAAATCAGCGGCGGCTGGAGCGGGATCCAGGGCCCGCGGGCTGCCCGGCACCCAAAGCCCCGGCGTGGGGAGCGATGAGACTTCCCGGGCTCCTGGGACCCCCAGCAGCCCCCCAGGGCCGTCAGCAGGGTGGTCCGTCCCCCCTGTCCCCGTTGTCCCCTCTGTCACGCAGGAGGCCGGCAGCCGGCCGGGGTTGGCAAGCAGCCCACGCTGCCAGGGCTGCGGGCACCGCGGCCTCACTGCCCTCCGGCTCCGCGGGGCGATGGGGACGGTCCCCCAGCTGCCACCCGCCTGGCGGTACCCGGGGTGACCTGCGCTGTGGCCCTGTTTTGCAGGTGACACCCCCCTCACTTGCCACCAGCGACGTGCTGGGCTGCGGGGACAGCCGTGGAGCCGCCGAGGACGTGGGCTGAGCAGCAGGACACGAGGAGGAAGAGGAGGAGTGGGTGTCTCGGGGCCAGCACCGTGGCTGTGCGTCCCCATCACCGTTCACAAACACCGCCATCCTCGGGCCGGCGCAGTCTACGAGGTCCTGGTGGCTTTTTGGAGCCCGAGCCCTGCCAGCAGCACCGCGGGGAGGAGGAAGAGCCGGGAAAGACGTGCCGGGTGATGGATGGCCCCAGCCCCGCGCGGCGGCCTCGGGGGAGCGGGACCGGGCGGCTCGGGGACCTCGGGGACCTGGCTGGCAGCACCCGCCTCTGCAGAGCCCCGCAGCGCCGGCCCCGCTGAGCTCCGGAGCCCGCAGCCGGCGGCGGCCGGGAGGAGGATTTGGAGGGGCCCCGGGTGATCCCCGCGTCCCCGGGCTGGGGGACGGCGCCGGGCTCAGCCGCCGCGCCCCGGGCATGGCACGACAGGGCTCGGGGGCCATGCTGGCCTCGGGGGGCTTGGGCTTCCCCCCCCAGAACGTGGCCCGCGTGGTGGTGTGGGAGTGGCTGAACGAGCACGGGCGCTGGCGGCCCTACTCGGCCGCCGTGTGCCACCACATCGAGAACGTGCTGAAGGAGGACGCCCGCGGCAGCGTGGTGCTGGGACAGGTCGATGTCCAGCTGGCGCCCTACGTCATCGACCTCCAGTCCATGCATCAGTTCCGGCAGGACACGGGTAAGGGGTTGGCATTGAGCCAGGGACATCCAGCCACCCATCCGTCCCTCCATCTGTCCGTCCGTCCATGCAGCCGTCCATCCACACAGCCTTCACTCCCCCTCTCTCTCCGTCCATCATCCATCCATCCATCCATTCATGCATCCATCCATCCATCCATTCATCCATCCATCCATCCATCCACCCACTGGCACATCCCTCCCTCCTCCCTCTGTCCTTCCATCCCACCATATTTCCATCTGTCCTTCCATATTTCCCTCCTTCCTTCCATCCATCCCTTCATCCCTCTCCTGTCCCTTTGTGTATCTGTCTGTTGTTCCATTAATCCGTGAATCTGTCACTGTGTGTCTGTCTGTCATTCCATCCATCCATCCATCCATCCATCCATCCATCCATCCATCCATCCATCCATCCATCCATCCATCCATCCATCCATCCATCCATCCATCCATCTTCCCCTCACTCCTTATTCTGTGTATCTCTACTTATTCAGCCATCATTTAATTCCTTCCTATCCTTCCTTCCTTCTCCTTTCTTCCGCCTTCTTCCTTCCTTCCTTCCTTCCTTCCTTCCTTCCTTCCTTCCCTTCCTTCCTTCCTTCCTTCCTTCCTTCCTTCCTTCCTTCCTTCCTCTTCCTCCTTCCTTCCTTCCTTCCTTCCTTCCTTCCTTCCTTCCTTCCTATCCTTTCCTTTCCTTCCTTCCTTCCTTCCCTTCCTTCCTCCTGTCCTTCCTTCCTTCCTTCCTTCCTTTTCCTTGTCCTTCCTTGCCTTTTCCCGTCCTTCCGTTCCTTTCCTTCCTTCCTTCCTTCCGTTCCTCTCCTTCCATTTCCTTCCTTATCCTTCCTCCCCTTCCTTCCTTCCTTCCTCCTTATTTCCTTCCTTCCTTGCCTTCTTCCTTCCTTCCTTCTACTACCTTCCTTCCTTCCTTCCTTGCCTTCCTCTTCCTTCCTTCCTTCCTTCCTCCTTCCTAGTCCGTGTCCTTCCTCTCCTATTCCTTTCTCCTTCCTTCCTTCCTTCCTTCCTTTCCTTCCGTTATCCTTCTCTTCCTTACCTTCCTTCCTTCTTCTTCCTGGTCCTTCCTTTCCATTGCCTTCCTACTGGGGTCCTAGACCTTCCTTTCCTTCCTTCCTTCGCTGATTCCTATCCTACATCCTTCCTTAGCCTTGCTGTCCTCTTTCCTTTCCCTTTTCCTTCCCTACCTTCCGTTCCTTCGTCTTCCTTGCCTATTCCTTGGCCTCTTCCTTCCTTCCCTCCTTCTCTTCCTTCCTTCCTTTCCTTCCTTCCTTCCTTCCTTCCTTCCTACCTTCCTATCCTCGTCCTTCCTCTGTCCTTCCCTTCCTTCCTTCCCGTTGCCAATGTCCTTCCATTCCTTCCTTTTATCCTTCCCGCCCTGAAATTCCTCTTCCTCCTACCCCTATCCTTCCCCTTCCTTTCCTTCCTTCCTATCGCTTCCTACTGTTCCTTCCTGATGACCTTCCTTCGTCTGTCCTTCCTTCCTTCCTTCCTTCCTTCCTTCCTTCCGTTCCGTCCTTCCTTTTCCTTCCTTCCTTCCTGTTCAGAGGCTCCTTCCTTGCCCTTCCTGTCTTCTATCCTTCCCCTTCCTTCCTGTCCTTTCCTTCCTTCCTTCCTTCCTTCCTTCCCCTTTGTATCTCTTCTTTGTCGCTCCCTTCCATTCCTTCCTCCCTCTCCTTCGCCTGCCTCCCATCTTATCTCTTCCCTTGTCTTCCCGATCTCCTTCCTCCCCTCACGTCTCCATTGTCTCTCATTCCCCCCGACTGGTCCACCTCCCAGGTCCCTCCAGTCCCTTTCCTTTCCTTTCCCATCCACCCCAGAGGGACGTGTCCCCACATCCCTCTGTGCCCTGTCCCCTCCGTGGGTGCTGTGCTGTGTCCCACTGTCCTGCTGTCCCCTCATCATCCCCTCCAAGCTGCTCCATGCCCAGGGCAGTGGGGAGGCCCCAGCTGGACCCTGGGAGCTGTGCTGGGCGCTGGGATGGCTGCAGCTCCGCAGGTTGGTGCTGCAGCAGCAGCACATCCAGGCCAGCAATCCTGTGGGAAATCAGGGCTGATCCCACGCTGGGACTGAGCCCAGACCCCATTAAACGTGTCCCTGTCACAGTGTGACCCATTAAACCAGCACGTGCTGCCTGTGCTGTGGGGGGTGTGCTGTTCTGGGTGCATTCCTGCCCATCCCTGCATCCCTGCCCAGGGCAGGATCTGGTCCAGGCCAGGCAGAGCAGGCAGGGGACCTGCCACATGTGAGGTGACATTCCCTGGACCTGCCTGGGGACACCCACAGCAGGACCCCCATGATTGTGGCACCCCTGCCCGGCCACCGATGCCACCCTTCCTAGTCCCCAGTGATGCCAAGTGACCCCGATGTGGTGCTGGGGACTGAGATGGGGACCAAAGCAGGGATGTGCCACCTGCCTCTGCCATCCAGCCTGGCTCTGAATCCATCCCCAGCCAGTCACGGACTTGGCAAAGGGCAGCTTGGCACCTGCAGCCCTGAGTCAGCGAGGACACCGGCACGATCCGGAGGGTCCGCGCTGACTCAGAGCTGAGGGAGCCACCGGGACACCCTGGCTGTCCCCATGCCACCTCCTGCCAGCTTTGGCCAGGACCCATCCTCTGACAGCAGCTGGCATCACATCCCATGGCCACAGTGCTGGGCATCTCTTGGGGACTTGTGCCCGTGGTGGGGCCACACGGATGGATTTGGGGTGACAACTCTTGCCAGGATGTCCCTGGGCACCACAGTCCTTGTGCCAGCAGGACTTGGGGACAGGGATGTTGAGAGAGGGACCTCAATGTCCCCAGGGGTGTCATGGCAGGGGACACAGCCATTGTCCTCAGCATTGTGGTCCCCGTGTGCCCCATCCCTGTGTCCATCTCTATCCATCATCCCTCCCCAGGGTGAGGCCCAGGGTTTGGAGGCTGCCACATGGCTCGTGGTGCTTGGGGACAAGATGGTCCCAGGAGCTGAGGGTGCTCCTGGTGCCTGCTGTGACATGGGGACACAGGGAAGCTCAGGGGGCTTGGCCCACGCAGTGCCTGGGGACAGAGAAACCCAGTGACAAGGGAAACGAGGTGACCCTGTTCCGAGAGCGGGGACATGTGGCCCTTCCCGGTGGCCCTGGGGACGCTGGCTTGGCCCTGTGGCTCTGGCATGGCTGGCAGAGGGGGCAGGGGGGGGGGCTGGGGACAGCTGGTGGCCCTTGGGGACCGGGAGCTGTGTGTGCCAAGGGGCATGGGCTGGTCCTCCATCCTCTGGGGGATGTGGATTTGAGGGGCAGGGGATGTGGGGTTTGGGATGGGGATGTGGGATTTGGGATGGGGATGTGGGGTTTGGGATGTGGATGTGAGGGGCAGGAGATGTGGGGTTTGGGATGGGGATGTGAGGGCCAGGGGATGTGGGGTTTGGGATGGGGATGTGAGGGGCAGGGGATGCGGGGTTTGGGATGGGGATGTGAGGGGCAGGGGATGTGGTGTTTGGGATGGGGATGTGGGGTTTGGGATGGGGATGTGAGGGGCAGGGTATGCGGGTTTGGGATGGGGATGTGAGGGGCAGGGGATGTGGTGTTTGGGATGGGGATGTGGGGTTTGGGATGGGGATGTGAGGGGCAGGGGATGTGGTGTTTGGGATGGGGATGCGGGGTTTGGGATGGAGATGTGGTGTTTGGGATGGGAATGTGAGGTTTGGGATGGGGATGTGGGGTTTGGGATAGAGATGTGGGATTTGGGATGGGGATGTGGGATTTGGGATGGGGATGTGGGATTTGGGATGGGGATGTGAGGGGCAGGGGATGTGGTGTTTGGGATGGGGATGCAGGGTTTGGGATGGGGATGTGGGGTTTGGGATAGAGATGTGGGATTTGGGATGGGGATGTGGGGTTTGGGATGGGGATGTGAGGTTTGGGATGGGGATGTGAGGTTTGGGATGGGGATGTGGGGTTTGGGATAGGGATATGAGGGGCAGGGGGATTTGGGATGCATTTGCAAGGACCAGTGAGTCCAATGTGGGATTTGGACAAGAATGAGCAGCGGATGGGGGACATTGAGGTGAGGAGGCAGGGCTGGGAACTGAGGTGGGATACAGGACATGGATGTGAGGGAATGTGGAGGGCAGAGGGCAGTGGGAGTGGGGCTGGAGGGGGTGGGGCAGTGGGGCTGGAGGGCAGTGGGCAGTGGGGCAGTGGGCAGTGGGGCTGGAGGGCAGTGGGCAGTGGGGCAGTGGGGCAGTGGGCTGGGGCATGGGAGTGGGGCAGTGGGCAGTGGGGCTGGAGGGCAGTGGGCAGTGGGCAGTGGGGCAGTGGGGCTGGGCATGGGCAGTGGGGCAGTGGGGCAGTGGGGCTGGAGGGCAGTGGGGCAGTGGGCAGTGGGCTGTGGGCAGTGGGCAGTGGGGCAGTGGGGCAGTGGGGCTGGAGGGGCAGTGGTGGCAGTGGGCATGGGGCTGGAGGCTGGGCGTGGGGCTGGAGGGCATGGGCAGGGCTGGAGGGCAGTGGGGCAGTGGGGCTGGAGGGCAGTGGGGCTGGAGGGCAGTGGGCAGTGGGGCTGGAGGGCAGTGGGCAGTGGGGCTGGAGGGCAGTGGGGCTGGAGGGCAGTGGGGCCATGGGCAGCGGGGTGTGGGTGGCCTGGAGCCAGCAGTGGGATTTGGGATGCGGGCAGCAGGGCCCCCCCGCTCCCCTCCCGCGGCCCCGGCGGAGCTGCCTCAGCACCGGGCGGCAGCTGGGGCCTGGCTCTGCCGCCTGATGCGGCCCATGATTAATGACCGTTAATTAGCGCCGTTAATCGAGCTGGGCAAACGGTGCCGGCGAGGGGATAGACAGGCCCCGTGCCGGGGGGGCACTCGAGGAGAGGGCTGGGATGCCCCCCCGCCCTGCGGAGCTCCGGAGGGGGCTGCGGGATCCAGCTCCATCCCAAACAAGCGGCGAGGGGCCGGGATGTGGCCGTGTGGGACAATCCCTGGCTGTGTCACTGCCAGAGCCAGCAGCTGTCAGGAAACCTCTCCTGACCGGGAAATGCTTCCTCTGCCCCGGGATAGCCACGGGGATGGGAGGGTGGGGAAGGGCTTGGACCAAAGGGATGGAAAAAGCTGGGAAAAGCACAAGGATTTGTTGGATTATCCCTTTTCTGACCCAGAGATGGAGCAATAGAGAGGCGTTTTTCAAATTTTTTATTCAATTTTCAGTCTCGTGTGATGGGTGGGAGAATTCTCTACGAATTTTGAATTCTCACCTTGGAGAATTCTCTACAAATCCATTTCCCACATTGGCTGAGCAGCACCGCCCCTCCCAGGACATCCAGCAGGATGATCCCGAGGGGTGGCAGTCCCAGCCACTGTCACCAGTGGAGGGATGAGGGCTGGATTCATCCCTAGGGAAGCACTTTTGGGGTGCAATGGGGACTTTAATGAAGGGACAGAGCGGCTGTTGCACCCCAAGGCTCCTCTGTACCCCAATCCCTGCTGGTTGCTGGGCTGGAAGCTGGACACCGGGATGTCTGAAGGTCCCCCCACTGGTGTCACCCCCCGTCTCTGTGTCCCCAGGGACCATGCGCCCCGTCCGGAGGAACTTCTACGACCCCTCCTCGGCGCCGGGGAAGGGAATCGTGTGGGAGTGGGAGAACGACAACAACTCCTGGACGCCCTACGACATGGACATCTGCATCACCATCCAGAACGCCTACGAGAAGCAGCACCCCTGGCTGGACCTCTCCTCCCTGGGCTTCTGCTACCTCATCTACTTCAGCAGCATGTCCCAAATGAACCGGCAGACGCAGCGCAAGCGGCGGCTGCGGCGCCGCATGGACCTGGCCTACCCGCTCACCATGGGCTCCATCCCCAAATCCCAGTCCTGGCCGGTGGGCGCCAGCACGGGCACCCCCTGCTCGTGCCCCCAGTGCCTGCTGGTCAACAGCACCCGCGCCGCCTCCAACGCCATCCTGGCGTCCCAGCGCCGCAAGCTCTACCCCGGCGCCGTCCGCCAGAGCAGCACCTTCGCCGGCGGAGCGCTGTGGCCGGCGGGGACAGGGACACCGGCCGTGGTGGCGGGGGGCGCGGCCAAGGGGGAAGGGCTGCGGGTGGCCGGCGCGGGGTTCGGCCCCGGGCAGGGCGTGCCCAGCGCGGCGCTGCCCGGTCTCAACAATCTCAACCGGCCCGGGACGCAGCGCGGGGCTGGGCTGGGCGCCAGGGCCGCTGTGCCCCCCGGGTAAGATGGGTGGGTGGGGAGGGGACAAGAGGGGTGTCACCGAGGCGGGGATGGGCACACAGAGGGGCAAAGGGGGCGATGGGGGTGGCTCGTCCCCTGCTGTCACCTTGCGGGCAGCCCCAGCTCTTGTGGCACTGTGTCACCTCCAGCCCCGGTGTCCCCACCCTGGGTGGTGGAGGGACACCCGGGTGGTCCTGGGGGTGCTTGGATCCCTGCAGAGGGGATGTGGTGATCTGTGCCATGCTGTGCCAGGCCGTGCCACGCTATCCATGGCAGCTGGAGCACATGGAGTGCCTGGTCCCAGGGGAATGGCGTCCCCAAAGCCAGCATGGGCTGTGTGACCCAGCTCCTGTGCCACCAGGCGGATCCCAGGGAGGGCACAGCTGTGGGGAGGGGCCACAGCCCCGGTGTCCATTCTGTGCTGGGAATGATTCACCAGGGGGTCCAGACGGGCCAGCAGACCCCTGGAATTGTGTCCTGGTGGGTGTCCCTGTCCTGGCACACACATCTCCATGGCTGTACCCCGTGGTGGGTTGGCCTGGTGTCCCCTTGGGGCTGGCAGCACTGGGCTGGGGGGACAGGTGGCTTCTCTGAGTCCCCAGCAGCTCCTGGCACATTTCCTTCCCCTGCTGACATCCTGCTTCCCCTTCTGTGTGCTGGGCTGAGCAGTCCTTGTCCTTGTCCCCATTGCTGTCCGTGTCCCCATCGCTGTCCTTGTCCCCATCGCTGTCCCTGTCCCTGTCCTGGCACACACCTATGGACAGGGAGGAGGGGCTGGGCCCCCATCACTGCCCTGGCCTTGGTGTGGGTAGAGGGGCTTTGGGAATGAGGGAAAACGCCCTCATGAGGGGCTGAGCACTGCTGAACTCATCCCTTCCTTCCTTCCTTCCTTCCTTCCTTCCTTCCTTCCTTCCTTCCTTCCTTCCTTCCTTCCTTCCTTCTTCCCTCCTTCCTTCCTTCCTTCCCTTCCTTCCTTCCGTCCTTCCTTCTTCCTTCCTTCCTTCCTTGTGCTTTTCCTTTCTTCTTCCTTCCCTTCCTTCCGTTCCTTTTCCTGTCCTTCCTTCTTTCCTTCCTTCCTTCCTTCCTTCCTTCCTTCCTTCCTTCCCCTGCTTCCTTCCTTCCTGTCGCTATCCTTCCTTCACTTCCTTCCTTCCTTCCTTCGCTTCGCTTTCCTTCCTTCCTTCTGTCCTTCCCTTCCTATCCTGTCCTTCCTTCCTCCTTCCTTTCCTTCCGTGTGCCGTGCCGTACCTTCCTTTTCCTTCTGTCTTCCGTATCCTTCCTTCCTGTCTGTTCCTTCTTCCTTCCTTCTCTTCCTTTCCTTCCTGGTGCCTTTCCTTCCTCCTGTCCTTTCCTGTTCCTTCCTTCCGTTCCTATCCTTTCCTTCCATTCCTTCCTTCCTTCGCCTTCGCTTCCTATCCTCCCTGCTCTCCCTCCCTCCCTCTCCCACGTCCCCAAGGGGTGGGGGACACGGGTGTTACCATCAGGATGCCCTGACAAGGTCTCCACCCTGGGTTGAGGAGGACGTGATGCCACCAATGCCACCAGTGCCATTGGGTGCCCAGAGATGGACAGGTGGCACTGGGTGACAGTCCCCTGGGATGGGACAGCAGCCCTCCAAGCTGGTGAGGGGACACCTTGTCCTGTGTCCCGTGGGGAGGACACTGCTCTGGGGACAGTGCCAGCAGCCCCCAGGGGACACTGCCCTGTGTCCCGTGGGGAGGACACTGCTCTGGGGACAGTGCCAGCAGCCCCCAGAGGACACCGCCCTGTGTCCCGTGGGGAGGACACTGCTCTGGGGACAGTGCCAGCAGCCCCCAGGGACACTGCCCTGTGTCCCGTGGGGAGGACACTGCTCTGGGGCCAGGCCATGCGGGGAGGGGACAGTGCCATCCCTGCCGGCCCGGCTGAGCCCCTTCCTGTCCCATGTCCGTGCAGGGTCCCAGCGCTCCCGGTCAAGAACTTGAACGGCACCGGCCCCGTCCATCCCGCCCTCGCAGGTAGGCGCCGGGTGTCACCGCGGGGTGACACCGTGGGCAGGGAGCGGGGGACGCTGCCAGGGGGTGGGCAGGACGGACAGACGGACAGACAGGCGCTCTCCCGGCGCAGGGATGACGGGGATCCTCATGTGCGCCGCCGGGCTGCCCGTGTGCCTGACCCGCGCCCCCAAACCCATCCTGCACCCCCCGCCCGTCAGCAAGAGCGACATCAAACCTGTCCCCGGCGTCAACGGCATCTGCAGGAAAACCAAAAAGAAGCAGCTCAAGAAGAGTAAGGAGCCACCAATGTCCCGGTGGGGTCAGGGACAGGGGACACGGAGGGGGAAGTGAGAGACCCCCGGGGTTTGCGTGGGGCCATGCCCGTCGCTGCTTTGTGCCACGCCTGTCCCCGCCATGCTGGCAGGGGGTGGCAGGGCTGTCCCGTCCCTTGGCGCGGGGGTTGTGGCACCGCGGGCAGGCTCTGATGGCATCGCCCTCAGGTAAGACCCCCGAGGACGTGGTGCGCCGCTACATCCAGAAGGTGAAGAACCCCCCGGATGAGGTGAGCAGGAGGCGCGGGGGGTTCCGGGAGAGCCGGGGGGGACCCCTCATCCCCCCGGGTGCTGATCCCGTTCCCGGCAGGATTGCACCATCTGCATGGAGCGGCTGGTCACCTCCTCCGGCTACGAGGGTGTGCTGAGCCCCAGGGGCATCAAGCCGGAGCTGGTGGGCAAGCTGGGCAAGTGCGGGCACATGTACCACCTGCTGTGCCTGCTGGCCATGTACAACAACGGCAACAAGGTCAGAGCCCCCGGGGCTGGCTGCACTCGGGGGGCTGGGGAGGGGCTGGGGGGTGCTGGGTGGGTGTCCAGGGTGCTGGGTGGGTGCTGGGTGGGTGCTGGGTGGGTGTTGGAGGGGGCTGGGTGCGGTTCAGGTGGGTGCAGGGGTGGGTGTTGAGGAGTTCTGGGTGGGTACTGGGTGTTGGGTGAGTGCTGAGGGGATCCAGGTGGGCGCTGGGCAGTTCCAGGTGGGCACTTGGGGGGTCCAGGTGGGTGCTGGGTGTTCCAGATGGGTGCTGGTGTTCCAGGTGGGTGCTGGGTGGGTCCAGGTGGGTGCTGGGCAGTTCCAGGTGGGTGCTGGGGGGGTCCAGATGCTGCTGGGTGGGTGTTGGGGAGTGCTGGGGGTTCCAGGTGGGTGGTGGGCAGGCCCCTGAGGCCCGTGGTGCCCTCAGGACGGGAGCCTGCAGTGCCCCACCTGCAAGGCCATTTACGGGGAGAAGACGGGCACGCAGCCCCCCGGGAAGATGGAGTTCCACCTCATCCCCCACTCCCTCCCGGGATACACCGACTCCAAAACCATCCGGATCGTCTATGACATCCCCACCGGCATCCAGGTGAGGGGGAACCCCCGGCGGGCTGGTGACCCTGCCCTGTGTCCCTGTGTCCCCATGTCCCTGCTCATGCCCTGTCCCCACACCCACCCAGGGCCCGGAGCATCCCAATCCCGGCAAGAAATTCACGGCACGAGGCTTCCCACGGCACTGCTACCTGCCCGACAACGAGAAGGGCAGGAAGGTGGGACTGGGATGGGATGGGATGGGATAATGGGATGGGATGGGGGGTTGGGGGGATGGACTAGGAAGGATTGGGTGGGGTGGGTTGGGGTTGGAGAGAAGAATAGCCTGGGATGGAATGAGTAGGATGGCACAGATGGTAGGGGATGGGATGGACGGAGGGTGGATGGATGGCATGGTGGAGTGGGATGGGGTGGGCAGGGAAGGTCTGGGATGGGATGGGATGGCATGGTTCGAATGGGGTAGGATGAGATGGGACGCGACAGCCTGGGGAGCATAGAACGGGAGGGGATGGGGTGGGATGGAAGGAGAATGGATGGGACGGGAAGGAATGGGCTGGGGTGAGGAAGAAAAGGGGTGGGATGGGATGGGATGGGATGGGATGGGATGGGATGGGATGGGATGGGATGGGATGGGATGGGATGGGATGGGATGGATGGGATGGGATGGCTGCAGCTGCACTGGGATGGGGTAGGGGGCACCACAAGGAAAGGTGGCAGCATGTGGGCACCATGCTGGGGCTGAATGCCACCCTGTTGGGGCTGAGGCTGTGCTGTGCTGGGGAAGGAAGTGCCAGGGGTGCCGGGAGGCTGTGCCAGTCCATGCCAGGCTGGGTGGAGGTGCTGGGTGGCTCTGCCAGTCCATGCCATGCCAGGGGTGCCCAGTGGGCGAGCCATGGCCGTGCCTGCCGCAGGTGCTGAAGCTGCTGATCGTGGCCTGGGACCGGCGGCTTATCTTCACCATCGGCACCTCCAACACCACGGGCGAGTCGGACACGGTGGTGTGGAACGAGATCCACCACAAGACCGAGTTCGGCTCCAACCTGACGGGGCACGGCTACCCCGATCCCAACTACCTGGACAACGTCCTGGCCGAGCTGCTGGCCCAGGGCGTGTCCGAGGCCACCCTGAAGGACTGAGGCCGGGCTCGGGCTCCCCTCGCCCCCGTGCCCCGCCCGTGCCGCCGCCGCCTGCGCCGCTTCACCGCAGCCCCGCCCGGCGGGCTCGTCCCCCGTCCCGGGCCACCCGGTGCCACCCACCGCGTGTCCCCGTGTGTGTCTGTCTGTCTGCCCGTCCCGTCCCGGCTCGCCCCGCTCTCGTGGCGATAGCGTCGTGGTCTTTTTCCACCCGTGGCCTCTTTGCGCGTCTGTGCCACCCGTGCCACCCGTGTCACCCGTGTCACCCGTGTCACCCGCCGCTGCCCCCGGGAGCCGCGCACAGCCGGTGCCATGTACATCTCTGTGTTACAGAATACACCCCGTGCCGGGCTGCTGGCCCCGCGTCCCCTCTGTGGCCCCGCTGGCCTCCCTGCCCCTCCCCGCGTGGGCTGAAGGGGGGACGCTGGGGCGTGCCGGGGGTCTGGGGACAGGGAGGGGACTTGGGGGTGGCTCTGGGGTCTCGTCGCGGTGGGTAAAGGCGTCGTGGGCGATGTCCAGATCTCGCAGCACCTCCTGCAGCCGGTGCCCAGCGGGTCCCCCTGCACCCCAGGGTGAGGTCAGTGCCACCTGTGCCACCCACTCGCGCCCCCCACACCCCTGCCAGTCCCCTCGGCACCACCCGCGGGCATTTCCCCCCCCCAGCCCCGCAACCACCCGCGACACCCACCCGTGTTGTCCCCCCAGCCCCCACACCCGTCCCTGCCCCTCCCGCTCCCCCCGCCCCATCACCCGCCCCCACCACCCGCCAGCCCTCCGGACTGCGTGTGTCCTCGTGTCCCCGTGTCCCCTGTCCGCGTGCATCTGCTGTCCCCTCGTGGAGGGAGCCGGAGCAGAGCCCTGTGGTGCCCGCAGGGGTCTCCTGCGTGTGCCAGCCCCCACCCCGGGTCCCCATGGGCCCCCAGAGCCCCGCGGGGCTCCCGTACCTGCCTGGCCCGGGCAGGGGAGCCCGGCCACCACGCTGCCCACGGGACCCCCGGCCAGCGCTGCCCTGAAGGACAGGGACCCTCAGGACACCCCGCCCCCCGCCCTCCAGCACCCAAGGGACCCCGGGACCCCCAGCTTCCACCGCGCTGAGGGACAGGGACCTCAGGACACTCCCACCCTGCCCACCGGCGCCTCAACGTCCCCTGGACCCCTGTGCCACCCTCTGGACCCCTGGTCGCCACCACCCTGCAGGAAGGGACCCTCAGCAGGCTCCCACCATACCTGTCAGCGCCCAAAGGACCCCGGGACCCCCAGCTCCCTCTCCCCTTGGGGACAAGCACCCTCCACACGCTGCCACCCTGCCCACCACCCCCTAAAGGACCCTCAGGCCCCCAAATTCGCCCTCGGGACCCCCAATCCCCACCAGCCTGTGGGACAGGGACCCTCAGCAGCTTCCCACCCTGCCCACCAGCACCCGAAAATCCCCCGGGCCCCCCCGTGCCCGGGCTCACCGCAGGTGCCCGTAGAGGCTCTGTGCTGCCACCGCGGGGTCCCCAAGGTCGCTCCACTCGCCCAGCACCACGGCGCCGTGGGTACGGCTGCAGCCGGGCACTGCCAACCACAGCAGTGGGGACACGGCGACACCGACACCCCCCTCGCGGGCACCCCGAGCCCAGGGCACCCCCAGTCCTACCGGCACGGGTGGGCTGCAAGCAGCAGGTCCAGCGGCCGGCGCGGAAGGTGCCGGGGTGACACGTGGGCAGCATGTCGCGATTGGCGCTGGTGGCCTGGCGCAGCGCCCACAGCCACTGCCACAGCTCCGGGGCGCTCTGCGGGGACAGCAGGGACGGGGACACCCCCGAGGACACTGCCAAGTGCCGGAGGAGAGGAGGAGGAGGGAGGAGGAAGGGATGGGCACTGGGGCTGGGGGACAGGAGTCACAGTTTGGCGGCAAAGCTGCCCGGTAGGAGGCGGGGGGAGATGGGGCTGCAGGAGCCAGGGTACCCCAGTGACCCCAGCACAGCCAGGGAAGGACACCCCAACTTCCCCAGTATACCCAGTTAGCCCCTGGACCTCAGTACCCCCAGTGCTCCCAGTACAGCCTGGGTACAGCTGGATTTGGGACCATTCCCATTGTCCCACGGCTGGGTGCAGGGGAGGGGGGCCCCCAGCGTTCCTGGGGTTTTTGGGGCGCTGGGGCAGGGTGGGGTCACCCACCTTGCACTGGAGGTAGGTGGTGTGGAGCTGCCCCGTGCCATCCTGTGCCACCACCTGCAGGACGTGGGGGTGCTGGAAGGTGCCCCTGTCCACCTGCTCCACAGCCCGGATCTGCTCCACGGGGATGGAGCCGAGCACCTGGGGACCCCCCAACACCCCAAAATCTGTGCCCATGTCCATATCCATTACTCATATCCATGGAAAACCTGGGGATCCCCAAACACCCCAAAATCTGTGCCCATGTCCATATCCATTACTCATATCCATGGAAAACCTGGGGATCCCCCAAACACCCCAAAATCTGTGCCCGTGTCCATATCCATTACTCATATCCATGGTAAATCTGAGGACCCCAAACACCCCAAAATATCTGCACCCACATCTGTATCCCCCACTCACTCCACTGGGATGGAGCAGCTCACCTGGATACCCCAAAACACCCCAAAATCTGTTCCCACGTCCTTCCCCCCAGCCCTGGGCACCCAGCACAGGGTGGGGGTCCAGGGCAGCACCCACCTGCCCCTGGGGCACCTTGGCATAGGCCAGGGCCTGGGTGCTGAGCCTGAAGTGCCTCTTCTTGAAGGTGAACCGGGGCAGCAGTGCCATCCCCCGCTCTGGGCAGGTGTGCAGGGGACCCTCCTTGATGGTGGCCGAGGGCTGGGAATGTCCCTGTGGCACTGGCACCTCGTCCACTGCGGCCGTGGCAGGGAGGGAGCGGTGTCACCCCAAGTGCCACCACCTCCCACGGCCCGAGGGTGCTCCTGGCAGCACCGGGGTGATGGCCCTGACCCAGCACCAGCAATGTCCCCTCCCTGCCCTCTGTCCCCGCTCACCCACGGTGACCAGGGCATCCAGGAAGGCCCGGACACGGGTGACACTGGGCAGGAGGACAGCGTTCAGTGGGGCCATCCACGGCTCCTTGCCCTGCCCCAGCTGCAGCCCCAGGTTCCCGATGCTCTGCAGAGCCTGTCCCACGCAGGGAAGGGGTCACACTGCTGTGTCCCTGCTGGTGTGACCCCCTGGGCCACCATGGCTGCACCCCTGGACCCCAAGTGCTCAGGGGTTGGGGTGGGAAAAGTGGAGCAGCTGGAGGGGTGATGGGACCCAAATCCTGCCCCTGTGCTGTGCCCAGCTTGTGGTGGCACAGCCTGGGGACGGGCAGGACTGGCCTCAAGTGGCACAGGAAAGAGTCAGCCCATGGTGTGTAGCACAGGGGCAGGAATGGCTCTGCCTTGCTTGGGTGCCCATCATTCCCTGGGGTTTCTGTCCCTCCCCAGGGTCTCCTGCCTTTCTGGCCTCCCCATTCCTTGTGGGTTCCCATCTCTCCGCAGGGCCCACATCCCTCACAGAAGTCTCTGTCCTTCCTGGGGTTTCTCTCTGAAGTCCCAAACCCTCCCTGGGTTCCCCAGCCCTCCCCACAATCCTTGTCTCTTCCAGTGGTCCCCATCCCTCTGCAGGTCCCTCACCCACCCCAAGGGTCCCCATTAATCCCCAAGGATCCCCATCCCTCTGCAAGAGTTCCCATCCCTCCATGGAGTTCCCATCCCTTCTCAAGATATGTCCATCCCCAAGGATCCATATCCCTCCCCAGGACACCATGCTCCCTAAGTATCCCCATCCCTCCCCAGTGTCTCCATCTCTCCCCAGATTCTCCACCCTTCCCTGTTCCTTATCTGTTCCCAGGCTTCCTATTCCTCCCCAAGGTCTTCATGCCTCCTCAGGTCTCCCACCCTCCCTAAGGGTCCTCATCCCTCCCCAATGTCCCCATCCCTTCCCAAGGATCCCCACCCTCCCTGGTGTCTCCATCCCCTCCCAAGGATCCCCACCCCTCCCCAAGGTCCCCATCCCTCTCCAAGGTGCCCACCCCTCCCTTGTGTCCCCATCTGTCTCCAAGGTGCCCACCCCTCCCTGGTGTCCTCCCCATCCCTCCCCAATGTCCCCATCCCTCTCCAAGGTGCCCACCCCTCCCTGGTGTCTCCGTCCCCTCCCAAGGATCCCCACCCCTCCCTGGTGTCCTCATCCCTCTCCAATGTCCCCATCCCTCTCCAAGGTGCCCACCCCTCCCTGGTGTCCCCATCCCATCCTGGTGTCCCCATCCAAGGTGCCCACCCCTCCCTGGTGTCCCCGTGCTGTCCCCACCTTGGCAAGCAGCAGGAGCGTGCGGCCGGTGCAGGGCTCCGCATGCTGCTCCCGCAGCCCAAAGAGCTTTGGGGTGAGGACAGCGGGAGCAAAGAAGCGAAGGAAGAGGAACGCACTGATGGAGAAGTACCGGGCCTCCTGGATGGGGACAGGGACAGCTCAGGGGACAGGGACAGCTCAGAGCTTGGCGTGGTGGTCCTGGGGCTGTGCAGACCCCCAGCCCCGCCGTGGGCCTCACCTCATGCTGTGCCGAGGGGAATCGCTCCTCCACCCGCCTGCGGAGCTGCTGGAAGGCCACCCTCATGGGGAGGGGACACTTGTCCACTGAGCCCACGATGGCATCGATGATGTCCCCCAGGTAGCCCTTCAGCAGCTCCAGGCTGCTCTCCCGCACCTGGGCCTCCGACAGGGACCCCTTGAAGGAGATCCTCCTGTGGGGACACCTCCGGGTCAGGGACACCGGGAATGGGGACACTGAGCTGGCCAGAAGTGACGCTAGGGCTCAGCAGCAATAGGTGGCCCCTTCCTGCAGGGGACACAGGGACATGCCAGGTGCCCGGTGCCCCTCCCAGACATCCACCTGTGCCCACCTGCCCCGGCTCAGCTCCATCTTGCCGGGGTCCAGCTCCACATATTTCTTCTCCTCAAAGATGCAGTTCACCACCGGCTTCAGGACCTCGTGCAGGTAGGGCAGCCCCACCACCTGCAAAGGGTGGGAAGGCACCATCCTTGTCCCCAGATGGCCTGCTGGGACATCATGGAGGTGTCCCTTCCCATGCTCACCTTCATGAACTGCTCCATGGATTTGGAGGCCAGCGAGTTGGAGCGGAAGAGGGTGTTGGGATCAGCTGGAAGAGCACAGAGGCTGTGGCAAGGTGGGCGCGGGGTGATGCCCCAGCTGTCCCTGGTGTGCCCAACCCCAGGGACACGTGGCACCTTTCCTGCCTCTCTCTTGGTGTCCTCACTCTTTCTCCATGGGGATCTGGAGGGACCCTGGCTTGGGGTTTCTTGGGGTGGCCCAGGGCACTTACTGGTCCTGGCCAGCTCGCGGGTGGTGAGGTAGTCCAGGAGGGGCACAGCCAGACCTTGGCCCAAGAAGAGCTTCACCAACTTGGTGGCCACGTCCTGCCGGTTCTCTGCTGAGGTCACCTCCTCCAGGACAGCCAGGGCTGTGCCCTCAGGGGACTGTGGGGAGGGCAGGGTGGGCACAGTGGGGCCTCCACACTGGGGTGGTCACCCCAAAGTTCCCCGCAGCCCCAGCACCCACCTGGGCCGGGCAGAGGATGGGCTCGGTGAGGAGCTGGATGAGGGGCTGGTAGTGGTGGGAGGGCAGGACCGTGTCCTCCAGCAGCCTCACTGCCAGCCTCAGGGCACCCAGCTGTCCCCTGCAATGACACGGGGGCTCATGTGGGTCCTGTGCCCTCCATGGGGGTCACCTCGTGCTGCCCTGGTCACAAACCCTCTGCCTGCACTCACCCGTGGTCCTCGGTGGTGCTGGGGAGGGGCAGGAGATGGAACCAGCCCCTGGTGGGGCCTGGGCAGAGGGTGTCCAAGGAGAACTCGACCTGGGGGACAGAGGCAGGGTCTGGATGGGTGGGGGCATGTGCAGTCCCCTGTACTGCACCTTCCTTGGGTGACAGCCCAGGACACTCAGGGTCTGGATGGGTAGCGGCACGTGCCAGTCCCCTGTACTGCACCTTCCTTGGGTGACAGCCCAGGACACTCAGGGTCTGCATGTGGCACTGCCCCCATCCCGGTGGGTCCTAACCTGTGGTCACCCAGACCCCACACCGGGGGTTGCAGAGGTGCCCCCAGGACCCTGCACCATTTGGGTGTGCCCCGAGGTCCTCACCCGCCCCAGGAAGTCGTTCTTGCCCACCATGTCCCAGTCCCAAAGCTCCACGCTCAGCACAGCCTCTCCCAGCTCCCCCTCTGGCAGCTCGAACTCCAGCACCTCATCCCAGTGCGGGAACCGGGTTTTCTTCACCACCTGCGGGGCACCGGGACTGGTGGCCGAGGGGACGAAGTGCCCGAGGGGGCCCGAGGGTGCCCGAGGGTGCCCGAGCCTCCTGGGTCCGTGGAGGACCCGGTGCCACACCCAGCACCCAGCAGTGACTCACGGCTGTCTCCAGCGTGTGCCCGCAGCACGACACCCGGCCAAAGGGGTCCGAGGTGCCCGAGGCGTCCCGGGGAGCCAGGTCCCTGTGAGGACATGGGGGCAGCAGGGTTTGTCCCCACCATCACGTCCCTCCAGCCCCACGTCCCTGCTCTGTGCCAGCTCGCCTGGGCATATGGGGCAGCCGGCAGGTGCCAGGGGATGCTGGGGAGATCGTGCCCCCATTTCCAGGGAGCCCTTCCTCCTCCAGTCCCTCGTGGGGGTGCCGCCGTCCCTCCTGGCTGTCCCCATGGCCACCCTGTCCCCATGGCCATCCTGTTGCCTTGGTAGCCGCTTTGGTTGCCATGGCAGCGGGATGCTGCCTCTGCTGGCTGCTCCATCTGTCAGCTCTGTGTGTGTGTCACCGCGTGTGTGTCCCTGTGCATGCTCCCATGCGTACACACACTGGCACACACATCTGCACCCTCAAACCCAGAAGGGCAGCCTGGGCAGTGCCTCAGTTTCCCCAAATGTTGAAAACAAAGGGCAAAAACACGGTGTGAGAGCCAACCATTCTGCTGGGGACAAACCCTGGTGCTCCTGTGCCCCTGTCCCCAAGCAGGGATAGCAGCACACTTCCCACTGAGCCCCCATGGCATTGTCACATGTGGGTTGGCACCGCTGATGTCCCCAACCTGGTGCAGCGAGGATCATTCCGAGTGTGGAAAGGGGAGGACAAACCCCGTGCCACCACTGTCCCACTCCTCTCCTCCCTCCTGCCAAAAGTAAGACCCCGTGGTGCTGCCAGCCCCCACCTGGCCTCGATGAGGTGGCAGCGCAGCACCCGCGAGTGGCCCCGCTCAGGGACTTGCAGCTCCAGGTGGATCTCGCCCTGCACCTCCTGGTCAGGGTTCACAGGTGCCAGGCTGAGCCAGCTGTCAACACCTGCCGAGGGGGACAGCGTGGGCACCCCATGGTGCCAACATGGGTCCCGCTGTCCCCCAACTCACTGTGCCCCCCCTCACCCCGCGGCTCGGCCGAGATCTGCTGGTGGCTGAGCGAGACCTTGCCAATGACATCGTCCTGCCTGTGAGGGAACAGACACAGCAGGACACTGCTGGGGACCTGCCACCCCTCCGGGAGGGTCCCCAGTGCCCACCCTGCCCGTGCTGTCTCCCTACCCAATGGTGTCTTCATCCAGCACATAGATGGTGAGGCTGTGGAATCCACGGGGCAGAAGCAGCATGATTTCCTCACCCCAAAAAGGGTTCAGGCTCTTCCACATGGTGGCTGTCCTGGTGGTATGGTAGAGGTGGCTGTCCCCCCAGGGAGGATCCTCCACTCCTGCGTGTCCCCTCCCAGTGTGGGACAGTGCCCCCATACCTGGCCACCACCTCGTTGTCCACCTTGATCACGCAGTAGGGATCACTGGAGCCAGACCTGGCAGGAGATGGGGGTGCCCAGGGTCAGCCCCCACTCGGGAATACCCCCCATCCCAAGGGCCTCAAACCCCAAAAGTGAGGCACCGGGGGTGAGCCAAGCTGCCCGGTCTCAGCCTGGCCCTGCTGACACCATCCTGACACCGGGATGGGGACATCCCCTTTTCTCCTTGAGCTGAGGGACCTGCTGTGGGTCACCCCGAGCCATTGCAGTGTCCCTGTGCCACCCACCCGCGGGTACCGCTGTCTGTCCAGCAGCACAGCCCAGCCCGAGTCCCTGTGACAACCCACGGTGCCAAGGTGACACCGGTCTGGCCCTTTCCGCTGGGAGAACAGGATGGAGGGATGAGGTACGGATCCAGGGACCATCCACCCGCTCCCTGCAAAGCCCCTTTCTGCTGGGTTATGGCAGCTGGAGCAGCACTGAGGGGTGCTGGCCCTGGGGGGCTGCTGGAGCCCCAAATCCCCAGGAGGTGTTTCCCCAAGGTCTGAGACCACAAGGTGTTTCCACAAGGACTGAGATGGATGAGGGACGTGACCCCAGTCTCTGTCCCTGCCACGGGACGGGAAGTGGGAGTGGCTCCCCCCCACCCCCTCTGCAGCCCCACGACAGCCCCAAGCTGGGTTTGGGGACACTGGGAGCAGCACCGGGCACCCCATCATTGTGCAGATCGCCCTCTGTGCCCAGACCCCCGCAGTGGGACAACCCCGGAGGCAGAACCCCCCGAGGCAGGGACACGGCCCCGCTCCCGGCTGCCCGGCCCTGGGAGCGGCCGGCGGTGCCAAGCTGGCACATCCGGAGGTGCCAGGGACTGCCAGCTCCGCTGAGCCGGGTCCCCGGGGCAGGAGCGGGCGGGGGTCTCCCTGCACCCCCCGCTCACCACCCCACCCCCCCAAAGGGGCGGGGGTGCAGGGGCTGTGCCCCCCCCCAGTGTCACCCCCAGGTTTGTGGGGATCCTCTGTGCCCACCCTGCTGGGGGGCACGAAAGGGATGCTAAAGGGGTTGGGGGGCTCACACACCCCTGGGGGATGTGAGACCCCTGGCAGTCCCTGCACACCCCAGACCCCCACTTTGGGGGTAACGGGGACAAGCAGACACCCCCAAAACTGTACGGAGAGAACACCCAGGGAGAGCAGAGCACCCAGTGCCCTCTCCCCACCACATCTCCCGGGGTGGGTCTGGAGGAAATAGGGGGGCCCTGAGCCCCCCGAGCCACTCACAGGTCCTTGGCGGGCAGGTCCTTCCCCTCCAGCACCCGGCAGCGCAGCGAGGTGGTTTTGGCCATGCCGGAGAACTTCAAAACTTCGGGGTGGGCACCTGGGGGGCTGCGATGGGTGCCCGGGGGTGCCCTGAGCCCCCGCAAAGCTCCGGCGGGGCTGCCGGCACCGGCCCCCGCCTCCTCCTCCTCCTCCTCCTCCTCCTCCGCCGCCGCCGCCGCTTCTCACCGCCGTTCTTCCTCTTCCCTCTTCTCGGTTGCTTTTGTAGCCGCTTCGCTCCCACCTGCGCCAGGAGGGCACGGGGCGGAGGGCGAGCGCGGGAGAGGTGGCACCGTGCCCACCGTGGGGGTCCCATCACGGGCCAGCGACCAGACAGCAAAGCCACCCTCCGTCCTAGAGGTGGGGAAACTGAGGCACGGGGGCATGGCAGAGCGGTGGCACCTGTGGTGAGGGGCTTCTGTCATGTCACAAGGGGTGGGTGCCCCCGAGGGTGGGGGGTTTGGTCTGGACCCCAAAGTGCCAAAGTAGGGGGGGGAAAGGGTGAACGCTCGACTTGGGGATGAGGGAGGAAGGACGTGCATGGGACCCCCAAGGTGACCCTAGCCCTCAGAGGGGACACCCTGAGCCCAACCAGGGGGACTCCAGCAGGTCTTGGCGTGTCTGTGGGTGCAGCACCCCAGTCCCACCGCTCCCTGCACCAGGGACCCTGAGGGGGGACATCCCCGCCCTGGTGAGGCACAGCCGGGGGCTTGGGGGGGCTGCGGAATTCGGGGGGCTGGCCAGCTGTCTCCTGCTGGCATTGCCAGGGTGGGTGTCACCCAGGGGGTGCTGGAGGGGCTCAGAGGAGGGGTGCTGCTCCTTGGGGGGCTGATGATGGGGTGCTGGTTCTTGGGGGGCTGATGATGGTGTTCTGCTCCGTGGGGGGCTGATGATGGGGTTCTGGTTCTTGGGGGGCTGATGTGGGGCACGGGGTGATCGGGGTGCTGCTCCTTGGGGGGCTCAGCGAGATCCTTGAGGGCTGCTGGGGGCGGTGAATATGGGGGTGCCGATCTTTTGGGGGCTGCTGAATTGGGGGGTGTCATCTAGCGGGTGCTGAGGGTGTCACTGCCAGGGGTGTCCCCGTTTGGGTGCTGCGTCCTGGGGGTGTCACTGGTGGGGGGGATTCCCTGTGTGGGTGCTCAAGAAGGAGGTGTCACTGCCAGGGGGGGTCCCTATGTGGGTTCGGGGGGAATGTCACTGCCGGGGGATGTCCCTGTGTGGGTTCGGGGGGAATGTCACTGCCGGTGTGTGTCCCTGAGGGTGTCACTGTCGGGAGGTGTCCCGGTGTGTGTCCCTGAGGGTGTCGCTGCCCGGAGGCGTCCCGGTGTGTGTCCCTGCCGAGAGGTGTTCCGTTGTGTGTCCCGGTGTGTGTCCCTGAGGGTGTCACATCGGGGTCCCGGTGTGTGTCCCTGCCGGGAGGTGTCCCTTGGTGTCCCGGTGTGTGTCACTGCCGGGAGGTGTCCCGTGGTCCCGTGTGTCACTGTCGGAGGTGTCCCGGGTGTCCTGAGGGTGTCCTGCGGGATGTCTGGTGTGTCCCTGAGGGTGTCTCTGCGGGAGGTGTCCCGGTGTGTGTCCCTGAGGGTGTCACTGTCGGGAGGTGTCCCGGTGTGTGTCCCTGAGGGTGTCACTGTCGGGAGGTGTCCCGGTGTGTGTCCGAGGTGTCCTGCGGAGGGTGTCCCGTGTGTGTCCCGAGGGTGTCACTGTCGGGAGGTGTCCCGGTGTGTGTCCCGGTGTGTGTCACTGTCGGGAGGTGTCCCGGTGTGTGTCCCTGAGGGTGTCTCTGTCGGGAGGTGTCCCGGTGTGTGTCCCTGAGGGTGTCTCTGCGGGAGGTGTCCCGGTGTGTGTCCCGGTGTGTGTCACTGCCGGGAGGTGTCCCATTGTGTGTCCCTGCCGGGAGGTGTCCCGTTGTGTGTCCCGGGGTGTCTGCCGGAGGTGTCCCGGTGTGTGTCCCTGAGGGTGTCTCTGCCGGGAGGTGTCCCGGTGTGTGTCCCTGAGGGTGTCACTGTCGGGAGGTGTCCCGGTGTGTGTCCCTGCCGGAGGTGTCCCGTTGTGTGTCCCGGTGTGTGTCACTGCCGGGAGGGGTCCCGGTGCTGTCCCGGTGCGGGTCTCCGAGGGGGTCGCAGCCCCGGGCCCGGCGGGCGGGGGCAGGCCCGGCTCCCGCCGTTTCTCCCTCAGGGGGCTGTTCCAGGCCCTCTCCCGCCCCATCCCGGTCGCGGGGCGGTGCCGGTGGCGGCGGGGCCGGAGGAGGCGGCTCCAGGTCCCCTCCCCGCGCCGCCGCTTCCGCCGCCGCCGCCGCCGCCCTGGGCCGGGCGGGCCCGGCGGGGCCGAGCGGGCGGCGGGGCCGCCATGAAGCCGAGCGGAGGTGAGCGGGAGCCGGGCGGGGACCCGGGGACACCGGGGGTGTGAGGGTGACGGGGGTCTGGGAGCTCTGGGGGTAACGAGGCTGTCCCGCCGCAGAGGAGCCGGTGCTGCTGGCGGAGCTGAAGCCGGGCCGGCCCCAGCGCTACGATTGGAAATCCAGCTGCGAGACCTGGAGCGTCGCCTTCTCCCCCGACGGGGCCTGGTTCGCCTGGTCACAGGGACACTGCGTGGTCAAGCTGATCCCGTGGCCCCTGGGAGAGGCCGAGCTGTGAGTGCGGAGTCATGGAATGGGTTGGGTTGGAAGGGACCCTGAAGCTCGTTCAGTGCCACCCTTGCCTTGGCAGGGACACCTTCCACTGTCCCAGACTGCTCCAAGCCCCCATGTCCAGCCTGGCCTTGGGCACTGCCAAGGATTCAGGGGCAGCCACAGCTGCTCTGGGCACCCTGTGCCAGGGTCTGCCCACCCTCACCCAGAGCAATTCCTGCCCAATATCCCATCCATCCCTGCCCTCTGGCAGTGGGAGCCATTCCCTGTGTCCTGTCCCTCCATCCCTTGTCCCCAGTCGCTCTCCAGCTCTCCCGGAGCCCCTTCAGGCCCTGCAAGGGGTTCTGAGGTGTTCCTGGAGCCCTCTCCTCTCCAGGTGAGCACCCCCTGCTCTCCCAGCCTGGCTCTGGAGCAGAGGGTCTCCAGCCCTTGCAGCATCTCCTCCTCTGGTCTCACTCCAGCAGCTCCACATTCTTCTGATGCTGGGAACCCCAGGGCTGGGGCAGAATCCCCCCCTCCTTTCCTGCTGTCCCCTGCCTGGGGATCAGCCCAGGGTGTTTCAGCCCTCAGCCACCAGCACCAAATTCCACCGAGTGCTGCCCTCCATTCATTCATTCCCCAGCTTGGATTGATCCCAGGGGTTCCGTGGTGTGGGGTGAGGATGGGTGCATGGAGCTGGGGCGGGAGGGTCTCAGGGTGAACACTCCACCCGTCCCTGCCTCCCTCCAGTGGCTGCAAAACCTCGGAGCGCAAGAGCCGGGGCGGCAAAGCGGAGACCTGGAGCCGTGGGGCAGCCAAGGAGAAGACTCTGGAGTGTGGGCAGATCGTGTGGGGCCTGGCCTTCAGTGCCTGGCCAGCAGCTGAGGATGGGGACACAGATCCTGCCTCTGCCGTGGGGCTTCCCTGCCTGGTCCTGGCCACCGGGCTCAACGATGGGCAGATCAAGGTGTGGGAGGTGCAGACAGGTGAGCAGCCCTCGCTGTCGTGGCTTCTGGCTGGCTGTCCCCTTGTTCCTCTGTGGAAGGAGATCCCATCTCTCCCCTTCCCCAATACCTGCCCTGTCCCAAGCAGGGCTGCACAAGGGGCTTTGCCTCATTCCCCGTGGATGGATGGCACTGATCCTAGCTCCTCTCTGCAGGGCACCTCCTCTTCAGCCTCTTGGGACACCAGGATGTTGTCAGGGACCTGAGCTTTGCTCCCAATGGAAGCCCCATCCTCGTGTCGGCCTCACGGGACAAGACCTTGCGCGTGTGGGACCTGAGCAGGGATGGTAGGAACATGCAGGGGTATCCCTGTGCTGGGTCAAGGAAAGGGGGAAACCCATTTCAGGAGGGAAGGTGGTGGGAGAGAGGACCTTTGGGGACAATATTTAGGGCAGAAGGGGACAGCCATGTGACTGGGAGCAGAGTGTAACCTGGGAGATGCAGGAGGGCATTGCCTTGGGATCTACCCAGGGAATCCCCAGCCCAATGTGAATTCCCACTGGGGAAAGGGAGGGAGAGCAGAGCCAAGGAGTCCTGTTCTCCTCTGGTGACACATTTCTGCTGTCCCCAGGGCGGCAGGTGCAGGTGCTGTCAGGCCACGTGCAGTGGGTCTACTGCTGCTCCATCTCCCCAGACTGCAGCATGCTCTGCTCTGCTGCTGGTGAGAAGTCGGTGAGTCCTGCAGGATGGGAGCCATCCCTGTGCCTGCTGAACCCAGCCCTCTGTGCCCCCAGAAACCCCCCTGGAGAAGGGCCAGGCCATCCTGCCCTGGCTCCTCAGGAGCTGGAAGCTGGGAGCAGAGCCCACGTGGTTTATACCTGGGCATGCTCCCAGCCTGATCCCCTGCCCAAATCCCACAGGCACTGCTGTGGAGCATGAGATCCTACACGCTCATCCGGAGGCTGGAGGGCCACCAGAGCAGCGTGGTCTCCTGTGACTTCTCCCCGGACTCTGCGCTCCTTGTCACCGCCTCCTACGACGCCTGTGTCATCATGTGGGACCCCTACACCGGGGAGCAGCTCAGGACACTGCGGTACGACCTGGGAGGGGACTCAGCAATGCCAGGCAGCTTTTTAGGGCTGGATGTGGCTTTCCCTTCTCTCTGGGCACAGCCACCATGTCTACGCTGTGGTGTGGAACATGGGGACACTGTGGGACAGGACAGAGCAATGCCAGGGAGGATTTTAGGGCTGGATGTACCTTTCCCTTCTCTCTGGGCACAGCCATCACCACTCCTCTGCTTCCAGAGGCAGCATGGGGGTCTGGCTTGCCAAGTTTGGTGGCTCTGCCAGCCTCAGCTGGGGAAGGGGCTGGTAGCAGCCCAGAGCTGACGCTGGGATGTTGTCCCCACCCACAGCCACGTCCCATTGCACTCCACGCTGGACTCCAGCAGTGAAATCCACACCAGCTCCCTGCGCTCCGTCTGCTTCTCCCCCGAGGGGCTCTACCTGGCCACAGTGGCAGATGACAGGTGAGTGAACCCCTGTGGGGACCCAGAGAGGGGCCCAGGAGGAGACCAGAATGAACCAGGAGCTCAGGAGGTGGGGAATAAGTGCTCCAGTCCCCACCAATTCCTGGAATAAGGGGGAAGGTCAGGCCTGCGGGAATACCATGGCTGGGCTGTGACAAGGGGTAGCAAAGTCAGGGCCCTGTCACCCTGAGCTGAGGTCTGTGTCCTCCTGGGTGCTCTGCCACCCTCAGCATGTCACTCGCTCAGCAGGGGACAGTCCTCCCTGGAACACTCCTCTGGGAAGCAAATCCTTCTTATTTCTGTGTCTTCAGGGGATCCCAGAGGCTTTATTTTGGCAGTAGGCACTGCACTGTGTCCTCTCCCTTTCTCCACAGGCTCCTGAGGATCTGGGCCTTGGAGCTGCGGTCTCCAGTGGCCTTTGCCCCCATGACCAACGGTCTGTGCTGCATGTACTTCCCTCATGGAGGATTCATTGCCACAGGGTGAGTAAACAGGAGAAGAGGGTGGAGAAACACAGGGTTCCTCCTTCCTCCTGCAGCCCAGCAAGTTCTGGGCTTCCCTGGGGAACTTTTCCTGGGCTGGGGAGCACATACTCCTGGCAAGCTTGGGAATATTTGGGGACAGCTGGAATTCCTCGTGTCCCTCTGCCCTGAGCTCAGGGTTGTTTGGATCCCGTTGCAGGACCAGGGATGGCCACGTCCAGTTCTGGACAGCCCCGAGGGTCCTCTCGTCGCTCAAGCACTTGTGCCGCAAAGCCCTGCGCACCTTCCTCACAACCTACCAGGTGCTGGCGCTGCCCATTCCCAGGAAGCTGAAGGAATTCCTCACTTACCGGACTTTTTAAGGCAGCAGGGGGAGCAGAGGCACGGAGGTGAGCCCCGGGGCTCGGCCCGGGCCGGTGGCGCCGCAGGAACGCCGAGCCGTGAGCCAGGAGCGTTGCTGCTCCGTGGTTTTGGGGCTGTGGAGGGCTTTTTTCGGTGTCATAATACAAAAACCCAGCAGAACCCCACGCAGAGAGCTGCGGTGGCCCTGCAGGGGACACGGGTGGGACACAGGTCCCCCTGTCCCCTGCTGCCTGCTGGGTTGGGTCAGGTGCTTCTGCTTCTGAGTGCAATGGTGTGGGATGATGGTGGAACGGCTGCTGTGGGAGCAGAGCTGTTGTCACCTGCACAAATATGGGGCTAAACCCCCCCCAAAACACCCACCTGGGAATGTCCCTCCATCCCGCTGGAGCGTGGGCTCTGCTGCTCTCCCAGCGTGGGCAGGAGTGGGACAAGCCCGAGCAGGTCTCAATAAATAAAAATTGATTCCTCATGATTTCCCTCCTGGCTCGCTCAGGTGACCTGGGAGTGCCTGGCACCGCCCTGGCTGCCAGGGAAGGGTGGCAGGGGTGTCCATCTGTGTGAAGAGGTGGCTTCACTCCACCCCCTGCTCCCATTCCTCTGTTGTTTTCTCTCCGTGCTGGAGCGTGGCACTCAATCAGCCAAATTCCCAGACATGCTGAGCATGCAGAAGTGTTTTGTTTGTCCCCATCCTCCAGCTTAGCTGGTGGCTGGAGCAACAGCACGTTCCCTTGTGTGCTGGCAGACTTTGTGGAGGGAATTCTCCTCCAAACATCACCAGGATGTTGTTTTTCCCTTGGGAACAGCTGAACACAGAGAACCGGTGCACCCCTAACCCCCCAGCTCCCTTCTGGAGGGAAAAGCAAAGAGCAGTGCAACCTGCTGGGCTTTGGAGGCACCTGTATTTTCCCACTGGGAATAATGCTACTTTTTAACAACCTTTTCACCCTGACTGTGCACTCAGGGCTTCCGAAAAGGAACTGGGAAGCTGCAGGAGGCAGCTCCAGGCATGGGGCTGATGGTCCTTCCAAATCCAGCAGCAGATCCACCCAGCAGGATCAGGCTTCAGCCACCACCAGGTCCCTGGTGACCTGGAAGGCGGCGATGAGGGAGCTCAGCTGGATCTTCTCGTTGGTGCCAGCAGCCAGGCGGTACCTGGAGAGAGCCAAGGGCAGCTCTGGGGGTGTCCACCACTGTGGGTGTCCCCCACAGACACGGGCTGTCTGCCAGCAGTGCCCAGGAACCACCAGGAGCCACCCCAGGGTCCCCACAGTGGGGCAGTGACACTTACTCGATGTCTGCCAGCTTGATGAGCAGCTGGATGCGGATGGAGGGGGGGAAGTCGACTGTGGAGAGAAGGAAACACTCAGTGAAGGGCAGGGGGGAATTTGGCCTCTCCAGGATCATCCGGAGCTGGACCCTTTCCCCACCTCTGTGCACGAATAGATGGATCTCAGTGAGGATGTCCTGCAGGGCCAGGCCCTTCAGCGTCTTCAGCTCCATGATTTCTGGGATGAGAGCGAGTCAAGGCCTTGCTTCCAGGCGTTTCCCTGCCAGATCCCACTCCTCATCTTTACAGCAATCCCAAGAGCCTCCCCAGCGAGCAGCACCCACCCCAGAGGCCACAGAGATCCCTGGGAAGGAGCAGGATTTATCCCAGCTGGGAACAACCCCCAGGGTAGAGGATACTGCGGTAGGCCGTGGAAAAATCCTGGTTCAGCATCCAGTCGAGGATGTTGGCGATGTCAGACTTGAGGGGATGTCCCGTGCAGGTGTAAACGTTCTCCTCTGTCACCTTCCCAAAGGCCATGGAGGTGCTCTGAGGAAGAGGAGGGAACAGGAAGGATGAAGAGGCCCCTCCAGCTCAGCTGGCCAGTGGCTGATGGCTGCAGTCCCACCTGCAAGATATTGAGGGCCCTGCGCATGTCCCCGCTCGAGAGCGTCACCAGAGCCTTCATCCCGTCCTCGGTCACGTCCACCCTGGAAAACAACACCCGGGCAAGCGGAGCTGTGGGAGTCCAGCCTGCTGCTCCTCCCTGGCAGGGAACGGGGCAGAGGGGCCCTGGGGGGATCCCCACTCACCCCTCCTCCTGGATGACGTGCTGGAGCCGCGGCACCATCAGCTCTGGGGTCAGCGGGCCGAAGCGGAAGCGGGTGCAGCGGGACTGCAGGGCGGGAATGATCTTGGAGAGGTAGTTGCAGATGAGGCAGAACCGGGTGTTCTCTGTGAACTTCTCGATCACTGCAAAAAGGAGGGAGGGGAGGAGCGTCCTTGGCTGCTGCCTTGGCCTGATTCCCACCCCGTGCCGGGCTGGATGAGGCCATGGCTGCCCACAGTGTGGGATTCCTGCCGTGTGGGATTCCCAGTGCCCCTCACCTCTCCTCAGGGCGTTCTGAGCATCCTGGGTCATGGCATCAGCTTCATCCAGGATTACCAGCTTGAAGCCTTTCCTAGGAAAAGGTGGGGTTTGGTGCTGGAGAAGGGAGAGCTGGGATGTTTGTTCCCAGCCTGGCTCCTGGGAAGCCCTTCTTGCATCCTCACCCTCCCTGCTTGCTGGGCCCACCCTGGGACCTCCCAAATCCCCTTCCCAATCCAAGTGCCAGGGCAGGAGGGTGCCAAAGAGATGGGGGGCTTTGGGAAGCACTGACCCATCACATACTTAAAGATGGTCCTGGTGCTGGCGAAGCTCAGGATGGGCCCTCGGACGATGTCAATGCCCCGGTCATCGGAGGCGTTGAGCTGGAAGGGAATGGTGTGGATCTGTATCCCTGCATCCCATTCCATCTCATTCCATCTCATCCCATCCTGTCCCATCCCACCCCATCTCATCTTGTTTCATCCCGTTCCATCCCATCCCATCCCATAGATCCCATCCCATTCTATTCCATCCCATTTCATCCAAACCAATTGATCCCATCCCATCAATCCCATCCCATCCCATCAATCGCATCCCACCCCATCCCATGGATCCCACCCCATCCCATCTCGTCTTGTTCCGTCCCATCCCATCCTGTCGATCCCATCCTGTCCTGTCCCATCCCATCCCGTCCCCTCCCGTCCCATCCCATCCCACCCCACCCCACCCCATCCCACCGTGTTCCAGCTCACCTCCAGCACCATGGAGCCGAACTCCCGCTCCCGATAAAGCTGCCGGGCACAGGCCAGGATGGTGGATGTCTTCCCGGTACCAGGCGGCCCATAGAGGAGCAGATGGGGGAGCCGGTCCTCGCTGATGAAGCGCTGCACTGCGGGATAACGGGGATAGCAACGGGATAACAGCGGGATAACGGGGCTGGGGGACAGCCGGGACCGCCGGGGGGGG
>NC_066329.1:1864571-1894571 GCF_022539315.1 Serinus canaria
CCAATGCCCCAGATCCCCTCCAATACCCCAGATCCCCTTCAATGCCCCAGATCCCCTCCAATGCCCAGATCCCCTCCAATGCCCCAGAACCCCTCCAGTCCCCCAAATCCCCCAGTGTTCCAGATCCCCAATGCCCCAGATCCCCCAGTATCCCAGACCTCCTCTACTGCCCCAGACCCCCCCCGCCCAGTGCCCCAGACCCCTGCAGTGCCCCAGATCCCCCCCAGTGCCTCAGACCTTCCCATTTCCCCAGAGCCCCCATTTCCATTCTCCATCTCTGCCCCAGCCCCCACGATGCCCCATTTCCCCCCATTACCTCAGGTACCCCCAGCCCCCATTATCCCCCCAACGCCCCTGCTCCCTCATTTCCAGCCCCCCCATTTCCCCAGTTCCCCCTATTGCACCCCCCCCAGTGTCCAAGCCCCCCCTTCCTCATTTACTCCCCACTACCCCAGATCCCCCAGTTATCCCGGACCACCATTTCAACCCCCCTCATTCTCCCTGCCCCTTCCCCCCCCAGTGCAGCTTCCCCCCCTTCCCCCTAGTGCTCCCCTCCTGTCCCATTCCCAGGGTCAGAGGGACTGGGATGAGAATGGATGGGGGGATAGGGGAGAAGGGCATGGGAATGGGGACAGGGGGGGATGGATGTGGGGAGTGGGATGGGAATGGGGGAATCCTTGTGAGCAAGGGAAGGTGTGGGGATGGGGGATGGAGACGAGGGTGGTGATGAAGATGGAGAGATGTGGGGTTTGGGGCGTAGGGTGGGTGGGGGTAGGGGTGGGTGGTGATGAGAATGGGGGTGCTGATGAGGATGAGGAGATGTGGGGATGGTGGGAAAGTGCTGGGGCTGCGGGTGATGAGCATGGGGGGTGACGATGAAGATGGGAAGGTGATGGGGATGATGGGGTTGGGGGTGATGAGAATGGGGGTGTTGTGATACGGTATGGGGTGTTGAGGAGGATGGGGGTGTTGATAAGGTATGGGGTGTTGAGGAGGATGGGAGTATGGGCAAGGAGGGGATGGGGATGTGGGAAGGTGATGGGGTTGGGAGTGATGATAAGGTTGGGGGGATGATGAGGAGGGGGTGTGATGATGAGGATGGGGAGGTGTGGGGGTGATGGGACTGGAGGTGATGAGGATGGAGGGATGTTGATGAGGAAGGGGGCGATGATGAGGATGGGGAGGTGTGGGGGTGATGGGACTGGAGGTGATGAGGATGGGGGATGTTGATGAGGAAGGGGGCGATGATGAGGATGGGGAGGTGTGGGGTGATGGGGCTGGGGGTAGTGGTAAGGTTGGGGGGATGTTGATGGGGGGGGGGGTGTTGATGACGATGGGGGTGTTGATAAGGTTGGGGGGGTTGCTGAGGATGATGTGGGGGTGATGATGAGGATGCTGATGTGTGGGTGTGGGGGCGATGCGGATGCCGCGGAGCTGCCGGGGCCGGGGGTGCCGGGCCGGGGGTGTGCGGGGGTTCCCGCGCGGAGCGGCGCGCAGCGAGCGCGGCCCCGCGGAGCCGGAGCGCGCCGCCCCCGCCCCCGCCCCGCCGCGCCCGGGGGGGGGGTAGCGGCGGCGGCGCCGCGCTGACGGCTCGGTGGGCACCGCGATGCTGCGGGCCGCGGCCGAGCGGGGCTGAGCGGCGGCGGGGGCCGGCGAGCGGAGCCGACGGAAGGGGGGGCCGCGGCGGCGGCGGGCGGAGGGGAGGGCGGGCGGGCGGGGGGGGGGGCGGCGAGCGATGGATGAGGACAACATGACGAGGAGCGAGGAGCAGGAGCTGAGTCTGCAGAAGGCGCTGCAGCAGTGCGAGCTGGTCCAGAACATGATCGACATCAGCATCTCCAACCTGGAGGGGCTCCGCACCAAGTGCGCCGCCTCCAACGACCTCACGCAGAAGGAGATCCGCACCCTGGAGGTACGGGCCCGCCGACCCCCCCAACATCAACACCCCCCCACCAGTCTCCCCCCCACCCCCCCCGGGCCGCGGCGGGTTCCCCCGCGGCGCTGCGGTGCGCCCGAGTGAGGCTGCGCGCTCTGCAGGTGGCCCCGAGGTGGGTCCGGGATCACCGAACCCTGCTGCCGGGACCCACCGGGGCCGCCCGGTCCCGGCCGCAGCCCCCCGGTATCCTCCCGGTATCCCCCGGCATCCCCCGGCCCGGCCGCGTTCCTCCCCCGGCTTCTACCGCTCGGCAGGCGGCATCCCCCGGCCCACCTGCATCCATCCTCCGGCCCACCTGGATCTCCCGGCCCACCTGCATCCCCTCCGCCTTCCTGCATCCCCCGGCCCGGCCCCATCCTTTCCTCCAGCCTCCTGCTCCAGCCGGGCTGCGTCCCTTCCACCGGGCTGCATCCCATCGGCCCACCTGCACCCCTGCTGCCTGCCTCCATCCCCCCAGCCTGCCTGCATCCCTTTCCCTGGACTGCATCCCTTCGGCCCACCTGCATTCCTTGTGGCAGGCTGCATCCCACGGGCCTGCCTGCGTCCCTTCCAGCAGGCAGCATCCCCTCAGCCCACCTGCATCCCTTCCACGGGGCTGCATCCCCTGGGTCTGGCTGAATCCCCTTCCTTGAGCTGCATCCCCTCAGCCCACCTGAAGCCCCTTCCAGCAGGCACCAGCTGTCCCAGCTGGCTGCATCCCCCTGGCCCACCTGCATCCCTCCCTCCCGGCAGCAGCCCCCGACCCAGCTGCCTTCTCCCCTCCCCGCCCCTGCCTCCCAGGGGATGGGGCTCCCCTTGGAGCGTTCTGAGCGCCTGCTGAGGTGAATTTGTGGTTCAGCAGGAGGTCGGTGGGCTGGGACAGGCAGGGAACAGCCAGGGATTCCCAGGGCTGAGTGGGATCCCTGCAGCTGGCACAGAGCAGCAGAAGCGAGGCCGTGACCCTGGGGAGACGCCAGCGGGGCTGTGCTGCTGCTGTGGGGGCGGCTGGCACAGAGCTGGGGCTGTGGGTGGCGGGGTTCAGAGCCTGATCCCACTCAGGCCTTTCTGCTGGTCCAGCAGCCCCTCTGTGGGGCAGCTGCTGGCTCTGGACATGACTGGAGCGCCCTGTCCTGATGCTTCTGCTCCCCCAGTGCTGTGGGAACAGTTGGGGCATCACCACGTCACTGCTGTGCCACTCGTGGGGATACCCCAGGTTTGGGGTGCAGCTCCCTGCTCTGCATCCCAACTTGTGCTCATTCCCACTCCCATCCTGCTGTCACCTAGATCCAAGCCCTGCCTCATCCCAACTCTCTGTGCAAGGGGCTGGGAGCTGTTGGTCCTGGAATAACCTTGGGAGAGGGATAACAGTGGTTTGGGGTGTGCTGGAGACTTTTTGGGCTGCAGGCAGGCTCCAAATCCCCAGGAGAACCTGCCAGGAGGTGCAGGACTCCAGGAGCTCATCCCACATGGAGCAATTGGCCTCGCTGAGGTCAGCACTGAGGATTCCCTGTCTGTGTCCCATGGACATGGAGGGGAGCAGGAGAGTGTGGTGGAGCAATCCTGGTGGGATGCTCCTTCCCAGCATCCCAGCACCACTGGGGCAACTCAGCTGGGGCTGGATGAAGAGTCTGGAGGTTTTTTGGGGGGATGCCATCCTGGTGGGATGCTCCTTCCCATCATCCCAGCACCACTGGGGCAGCCAGCTGGGGCTGGATGAAGGGTCTGGAGGTTTTCAGGGGGATGTTATCCTACAAATGCTCACAGGGATGCACCTCTCCAGCCCCTATGGATCCCTCAGTGCCAGCCACAGGGAACCCTGGCATTACCATCCCTAAAACACCCCCAAGCCAGGAGCTTGGGATGTTCCAGCCAAGGACATCCCTGCTGACACTCTCTGGTTGCTTTTCACCTCAAACCCAGGGTGATTCCCACAAGGGGAGTGAATCCAGGGCCAGATTCCCTGGGCAGGCTCCTGGCGTTGTCCTGGGTTGCCACCAGCGTCAGCAGGAGCCGAGCTTGGCCCTGAGTCCCCAAGTCCCCATGTCCCTGAGTCCCTGCTGCCACCACCACGTCCCAAGGACATGACACAGACTCCGAGGCCTTGCTCTGTGCCTCTTCCCTTCCCATCTGGTGGCAGCAGAGCCGGGCCAGGCAGTGCCATGGCAAAGGGAATGGTGACCTGGGATGTGTGAACCTGGAATAAAATGGGAGAATCCATTGTTTTTTGATTAATCCTCGTAAGCTAAACATTGATTTTGCTGGATTAATAGAAGTTTTTCCCTTCTTTTTTTTTTTTTTGTTTTAAGCCACCTTAAGGTAGGCTGAGCCCCCATCCTCCTGCCTCCTGCTGTGCAGCATTTTTGGGATGGGTGCCATGGCTGCAGCCTGGTTCTAGGGGCAATCCTTGGAGCTGGGAGGCTTTTTGGGTCTTGCTTATGCCTTGGGACAGGTTCCAGTGGGAACCAAGGCAGCAGCAAGGATAAAACACCTGGAGTGGGAATCGAGACTGGTTTGCTTGCTATGGGGTGGCATCCAGAAGGAGCTGAGTATCCATCCCTCAGCCCTGCCTGGGCTGTGGGGTTTTATCCCTGTCCAGGTGTGGCACTTGGGCTTTGTGGCTCTCAGTTTGGGGCTTGGGGTGGAAATGTGGATGGGGGTGCTGTGTTTGGTGGAGTTTGGGAACAGCAGGAGGAAAATTCGCACAGAGCTGGGCGTTATTCCCACAGCACCGTTCTGTCTGTGGGGTTAAACCCCATCCCAGTGTCACAGTGTGGGTCAGGGCTCCCAGGAACTGGTGCATGGCTCCAGGATCAACACTTCCCTCCCCCTGGGCTGCCCTGCTCCTGCCAGGAACAGGAAACTCTCCCAGGATACTTCTGGCTGCTGTGTGGTGAGGATGGGAAGAGGCTCTGAGGAAAGAGCTGTGGCCATTCCCAAACCTCCACAGGCTCTGGAGATGCTGTTCCAGCACTGGGATTTGCTCAGAGCAGCTGGGGCTCCCCCTGGATCCCTGGCAGTGCCCAAGGCCAGGCTGGATGAAGCTTGGAGCAGCCTGGGATAGTGGAAGGTGTTCCTGCCCATGGGGTGCAACTGGATGAGCTTTAAGCTCCTTCCAACCCAAACCATTCCATGATTTTGTGATTTTTACTGCCTGAACGTGTGGATTCTCACCATGGGTGAGCACAGTGCACTTCTCCCAGAGCTGGATTCTCCCTGGGTGCTGGACGGAGACACTTTGGCTCCTGTATTCCCAGCAAAATCCCCAGGGACCATTTAGCATCTCCCAAAATAAAGGATGAGCAGAGGCAGAAACATCTCACAAGCCCAATAGGACCTTGGGAGAGCCCTGAGAGAGAAAATAGAAGCATGGCAAGGAATTCCCCAGCCCCAGGCTGCTCCAGGTGCCTCTGGAATAATGAGCCCCTTGGAGGGAGCTGCTCTGGTCGTGTTTCTTGTCATGGAAAAGGATTTTTAGGGGTGCAAAAGAAGAGAAGTGAGAGGTGGCATGAAGGATGAAGGGTGTGCTGATCCAGCTGGGATGGGATGGGATGGGGTGGGATGGGATGGGATGGGATGGGATGGGATGGGATGGGATGGGATCTATGGGATGGGCATTCCCCACAGCCCACCTGGTGCCAGATGAATGAATGAACTTCCCCCTCCTGGATTTTCCACTGCCTGTCCCAGTCTCCAGGCAGGGCCGGTGCTGTCTCCAGTCCGACTGACGTCAAGGATCCCATTCCAGGGGGGAACAGCCGCCCTCTGGCTCCTTGGAGACCGGCTCGGAACCTGCCGGGGCTGGGGGGAGGGATGAGCCCAGGGAAATTCCCGCTCGGGGTTGGGATTGGGAAATCCGGCTGCAGCCCCGGGTGATCCCAGCCCCTCGCCTGGCCGGGGTCACCCAAGGTGCTGTGGAGTGACGTGGAGCGGGGACATCGCTCCTGTGCCCGCAGCCGCCCCCGGGGCAGCAGGGACGCTGTTTCCAAGGAGCTGGGGGGTTCCAGGAGCTGCTGGATCCCCCAAAGATAAGGGAATCCTGATGGTTTCACTCCTTCATCCCAGAGCGTCGCTCCTGCCTCCCCCCGGGCAGAGCTGCAGCAGGGAGAGGCGCTGGGAAGGTGGGAAAACAACCCCAGCTCCACGGGAAAAGCTTTGGATCCCCTCCAGCAGCACCCGCAGCTGGACCAGCCGCAAATTCCACCGGCAGGAAGGGAGGGATCCGCGGGATTCCCGCCCCTCTCCTTGTGCCCCCTGCCCACCTCCAGGCGGGGAAACTGAGGCACGGAGGAGCGAGCAGGGGGAGGCTGTGCCACAGCAGGAACGCGGCATTTCCCAAACTTGCTCCGTGCCGGGATGAGCGGGAGGCAGAGCAGCTCCGCGGCCGCGGGGATGGGGCAGGGAATTCCCTCCCCTTTCTATCCCCAGCAAACACCGAGGGCCTCTGGATTTTAGAGAGGGGTTTTGGTGCTTCCAAAAGTAGGGAAAAACCTACTTGGAGCAAATCCATGGATCAGAGCACCTGGGGGTCCCAGTGGGGTCCTCTTTAGGATGAAAAATGACCCCTCCTGTCACTCAAGGGCACTGTGGGGGTGAGTTTCCCCCACCTGGAAATGAAATTTCCTCCATTCCCCCCACTCTTTCCCCATTCCCAGCTCTCCTCTGCATGGTGGTGGTGGGGGCTGCCCTGTCCCCAGCTCCATTCCCACCCCAGGACCCTGATTTTGGCACTGGTGGCTCAGAAATCACCTTAATTCCCTTTGGGATCCCACCTGGAGAGGCAGAATGGAGAACAGGCTGGGGGCAGGACGTGGATTTTTAGGAATTTCTTTTCCTGGTGTTTTGTGTCCATGCAAGGGCATTTTTTGGAGAGTGGAGCTGCCCCTGGGTGTGTTCAAAGTGCCTGGGGCTGCTTCAGCTCCAAAAGCCTGGAGCGTGTTTGGGATGTGAGATCCTGGCTGATCCTTAAACCTTTGGTTGTCTGTTTTGGGAGGGTTTTTCCTTAACAATCAGCCCTGGAAGTGGGGCAGGGCTCTGCAGAGCTGAGGGCTCCCTGCAGCCCCCACCGGTCCGGTTTTGCTGTTCCTGCCTCATTTTTGGGGATTGATTTTCAGGAATTAATTCCTGGTAGCCAGGCTGAGGATGGGGAGAAGCAACCAGGGGGGTGACAACCCTGTCCCCAGCTCCTGGCAGGGCCCTCACCCACCCGGGGGGGTGATACCAGCCCCTGTGGGCATCACCAGTGGGTACCACAAGGGAAAGGACCTGGAGAGACGGGAAAACTCCCAAATCTCACCTTTGTTTCCCGAAGGAGCCCGTATTTCACCCGGCTGTTTTTGGGGCGTGCAGGAGCAGAGGCACAGCACCATCTAGTGCTGCAGGCGCCAGGGAATCACCCAGCTGGAAAAGCAGGAGCAGGAAATCCCAGCAGCTTCCCAGCCCTGCTCCGAATTCCCGGGAAAGGAGGGCAGCTTATTTTGGGAGCTGGGCTGTGGATGGGAGCGGCTCCGGCCTCGGGGTGGGAGGATTTGGGGATTTTGGGGATGATCCGAGCAGGGATGGGGCTACAAAGGAGCAGAGAGGTGGGATGGCTCTGGAGAGAGGAAGATTTGTGTTGGTGAGGGGGGAATGAGGAGCAAATGCCACATTCCAGCCTTGGGATGTGATGCTGTGGCTGCTCCCCTTGTAGGGTTTTTGTGAGGGGTACAAGAGGGGACTGTGGCTTTTGAGGGTTCTTTGGGGGGCTTCTTGGCATCAAACCTGGGTGTAAGAGAGGGCACTGTGTCCTTTAGGGTCCCTTGGCCCTGAGGCTGGGAGTAGAAGTGGGAAAAGTGTCCTGTGGTGGCTGGGCAGCACTGGGATGGGGAAGCATTTGTGGGAAAGGTGGTGCCTGCCCCCCCTGTCCCCCTCACACCCTCCAGGGCATGCCAAGGGCTGCCCACCCCCTGAATGAGACCTCAGCGCTGGGCTGGGGATGAAGGAGCTGATAAAGGGATTTTTTTGGGAGGGAAATTCCTTCTTGGACACCAGAGCTCGATGCTCTTGGCTGCAGGAGTGTTTTGGGGCAGAATTTTGAGCCTTGGAATGGGGCAGAGTGAGAACTGAGCCCCAGCTGCCAGTGGGGGATCCCACGAGGGTTTCCCCTTCTTTTCCAGAGCAAACTGGTGAAGTATTTTAGCCGGCAGCTGTCCTGCAAGAGGAAGGTGGCCCTGCAGGAGCGCAATGCCAAACTGGAGGGCTTCCCCCAGCTCCTGCACTGGTTCCGCATCGTCGACATCCGCAAGGAGGTGATGGAGGTAAGGGCTGGCCATTCCCACCTGCAAAAGGGAGGGACCTTCCCTTCCCTTCCCTTCCCTTCCCTTCCCTTCCCTTCCCTTCCCTTCCCTTCCCTTCCCTTCCCTTCCCTTCCCTTCCCTTCCCTTCCCTTCCCTTCCCTTCCCTTCCCTTCCCTTCCCTTCCCTTCCCTTCCCTTCCCTTCCCTTCCCTTCCCTTCCCTTCCCTTCCCTTCCCTTCCCTTCCCTTCCCTTTTTCTTTCTGTGGATTTTTGACCTCACCCAGCAGTGAGGGCACCCCATTGCCATCCCCAGTAGGTGTCACACAGACCCCTCTGCACTGGGGACATCCCCCATGTCCCCATCAGTGTCCTCCTGCCCCATCCCGGGCTCCTGCACGTGCAGTGAGGAGGTGGCACCCAAAGGCGCTCCCACCTCCTGGGAAAAGGGAATTCTGGGGTGAAGCTCAGGTGCTGTGTGTTCCCACTCAGGGATGGGCTGTCCTGGTGCCCCCAGAGGCTGAGCTGGGTCTGGATATGCCTCAAACTGCAGAAAAACTGGAGATAAAACCTCGGTTCCTCCAGGTTTTCTTGGAGATTCAGGTAGAAAATGGAGGGGTTTGGGTCCATGCCCTGAAGAGAATGGATTGTCCCTGGTGTTCCCTGAGGGGCAGAGGATGCTCCAGGGGGGTTTGTTCCTCCTCCCTCCCTCGTTCCTGACCTCACTCCTCCCTCAGGAGATCGCCCCTGGGCAGCTCAGCCTGGAGGATCTGCTGGACATGACCGATGACCAGGTCTGTGCCACCGTGGAGAAGTTTGGGGCCAACAGCGAGGAGTGTGCCCGGCTGAACGCGTCCCTGTCCTGCCTCCGCAGCGTCCACAAGTCCGGTGAGCACCCCCTGTCCCCTCAGACTGCCCGGGCTGGGTGCCACCGTCCTGCCTGGGGGCACCAGGAGTGTGGCTTCAATGCTGGCAGAGCTCCTGCCTCCCTGGGGCTGGCTGGGAATAATTTCCTGCAGGGAACATCTGGGAGCTGTGCTGGGAAAAGGATTTGGAGGTGCTGGTGGGTGAGAGCTGGGAGCCCAAAACCCCCCTGCCCTGGGTTGAGCCCCCAGCAGGGGCAGCAGGAAAGGAGGGGGGGGGTTCTGCCTCTCTGCCCTGCTCAGGTGAGACCCCACCTGCAGAGCTGCCCCTGGCTGTGGGGTCCCCAACATCAGGAGGGACCTGGAGCTGCTGGAGTGAGACCAGAGGAGGAGATGCTCCACGGGCTGGAGCCAGGCTGGGAGAGCTGGGGGTGCTCACCTGGAGAGGAGAAGGCTCCAGGGAGAGCTCAGAGCCCCTTGCAGGGTCTGAAGGGCCTCCAGGAGAGCTGGAGAGGGACTGGGGACAAGGGATGGAGAGACAGGACACAGGGAATGGCTCCCACTGCCAGAGGGCAGGGCTGGATGGGATATTGGGAATTAGGAATTGTTCCCTGGGAGGGTGGGCAGGCCCTGGCACAGGGTGCCCAGAGCAGTTGTGGCTGCCCCTGGATCCCTGGCAGTGCCCAAGGCCAGGCTGGACATTGGGGCTGGGAGCAGCCTGGGACAGTGGGAGGTGTCCCTGCCCATGGCAGGGGTGGCACTGGATGAGGGCCCCTCCAAATCCAGCCCATTCCATGACTCTTACAGGGTCCCCTGACCACCCGTGCCTGCAGGAGCTCGGTCAGGAGCCTCAGGGGAAAGCTCAGGGCAGCTCCAGCACCACCTCCCGCCTGGCTCGGAGCGGAGCCCCCATTCCCAGACCCCTTCCCAGGGAATGCCCCAGCCCTGCCCGCCCTTCCCGGCGCTGTGCGGTGCGGGCTGCGCTGCTGCTCCCCGGGCGGTGGCAGCAGAGCTCCGCTCTTCAGTCGCTGCCCGGAGCCGCTCGGGCTGCAGCTCAGCCGGTACCGCGGACGGAGCGGGGCCGGGGCCGCCTCGGCCCGGGGAGGGCTCGGGGGATGCGGCGAGGGCTGGGCAGGGTCTGGCTGTGCTGGCACCGTGTCCCAGCCGAGCCTTGATGGGTCAGAACAGAACCTTTTGGGCGGGAAAAGATCCTTTAGGAGCGAGTCCAGCCATTTCCCAGCACTGCCAAGGCCAGCACTGCCCCATGTCCCCAAGTGCCACATCCACACGGCTGCTAAATCCCTGCAGGGATGGGGACTCCCCCACTGCCCCGGGCAGCTGTGCTACTCTGAGCATGAATAAATTTCCCCAAAATCCACCCTGAGCCTGCCCTGGCCCAGCCTGAGGCCGTTCCCTCTCCTCCTGTCCCTGTTCCCTGGGAGCAGAGCCCGACCCCCCCGGCTGTCCCCTCCTGGCAGGAGCTGTGCAGAGCCACAAGGTCCCCCCTGAGCCTCCTTTTCTCCAGGCTGAGCCCCTTCCCAGCTCCCTCAGCCTCTCCTGGGGCTCCATCCCCTTCCCAGCTCCGTTCCCTTCCCTGGACACGCCCCAGCCCCTCAGGCACAGCCCATCCCCGCAGATGGCAGCCCAGAACTGGTGCCGTGGTCCCAGCTCGGGAAGGCCACTGCTAGCACAGGGGGTGACTCTGGGGCTGCAGCAAGCCCCCGTGATTTGGGGACCCCAGACCCCTCTGCCTGGCTCCTGTCCTCTCTGGAGGGGCTCCTCCAACACAGCTGCACCCCAGGGTTTGGGAGGCTCGGAATGAGCCCTGCCGGGCTTTGCAGGAGTGGAGCAGCTCTCGGGGACAGCAGGGAACACAGTGTCCCCAGAGCATGGAATGTCCCAGCCTGGAGAGACCCAGGCCACATCCACCAGTTCTGGATCCTCTCTGGTCTTCCCACTTGGCACAGAGTGGCAGTGCCACCCCGTGCTGGGGACAGTGGCACTGGGGCGAGGTGGGGCTGTCTGTGCCCAGCCTGCCATTCCCTAGGGAGCTTCCCCCCACTCCAGCTCCCTAAACCCAGCTCCTGCCTCCCCTCCCCTCGGCCTTTCCATCAGGTCTCCCTGCTATTTGAGGAAGGGCAGTGGTGCCTCCCTGGGAGCCCCGGGAAGGCTCTCAGCTGCTCTTTGTTCAAACACCTCTGACTTTTAAAGCTGCTCCACACAAATCCCACTCTCTCCTCTGCCCTCTTGGCCCAGGGAATTCCGTGCTTTGGAAAATCCGCCTTGGCCTTTGGCTGGGCAGCTGCAGGAAGTTTCTCTGGTTCCTCTGGAGTTTTCCAGCTGGAGGAAATGGAAGTAGCAGAGGTCTGTGGGATGCTGCTGCTCCATTTGCTCCCTAATGGGGCAGCTGATGGGGCTGCCAGCATTCCTGGTGGTCCATTGGATCCCAGCAGGAGAGAGCCAGCCAGGCAGGGAGTGTTTGTCTTTCCCGTTTAACTCCATCCATCACCCACTGCTCTGGCTGCTCTGTCCCTCTGGCATTGCTGGGTGCTGCCGTGGCCACTCCTGCTCTGCCAGAGCTGGATCAGGATCCTTGGAAATGCCAGCTGCTGTGGGTCCATGCCCTCCTGGGGCTGCATGGTCCCATGGATGACACAACCCTGGGGACAGGGAGGTGACAGGCAGAGCCCTGAGGAGAGGAGGAGCTCCCAGGCAGTGCAGGAGACCAAATCTCCCTGAATTTCTCGAGGATTTGGGTGTGGGAAGCTCTACCTGCAAAGCCAGATGGGCTCCCTGTTCCCTGCCTCTGCCAAGCAAACAGCTCCATCCCAGGAATTCCCCCTCTTTTCATCCCCTGAGAGAGCAGGAGCAGAGTCCCTGCCCCTCTCCTGCCAGCAGGGAGTTGGGAGCAGTGGGATTTCCGGGCAGGGAAGGGCAGGATGCTCCCTGGGTGCCTTGGGCTGAGGGTGGGCATTGGGAGCAGATCATTCCACCCAGCTCCAGATTCCCTACGGTCCAGGCAGCGTGTTTTGGTGGGATGTGGGATAGGGATGGGCAGAGCAGCACTGCTGGAACCTTGGGAATGTCCCCCTGGGCTTTTGGGGACTGAGCACTGATGGGGCTGGGGCTCTGAGGTGCACTAAGGGAATGTGCTGCTTTTATCCCTCCCTCCCTCCCTCCCTCCACCCACTGGATTCCAGGGATTTGGAGCTGCTGGCTGCCTCCATGGCAGTGAGGCTGGCCAGCCCTGAGGAGCTCTCTGGCAGTTTTTAGGATGGGCATAGAAACGCATCCCGGGACAGCAGCGATGCTCTCTTTGGATGCAGCGTTGGTATTTTAGATCCATTAGGATATGACAGCCCCCCAAAGGAGCCTCACATGCACCAACTGCCTCAGAAACACCTTTTTAATCTCTAATTTAGCTGCATTTTATCTCCTTGTGGATCAATACATTGTCCTCATCCTAAAAATGTAATTAATGAACAAGGTGCAGCCTCCTTGGAAGCTGGAATTCCTTGGCAGGAGCCGCAGCGGCCGATTCTGCGAGGCTGAGATTTGTACTCATAAAGCAGGAATGAGGTTCAGGATTAACCTTTCCCATCCATCTTTATTTATTGAGTCGTTAATTAGGAGCCTTTAATTTCCCAGGCCGCCCCTGCCTGGGCAGGGAGCTGGAGGCTGTTTCATGGAGATGGATTTGGCCGGGGTGGGCTTGGAAAAGGAGACGCTTCCCAAGCTGAGCATGCTGGGGGCAGCAGGGAAAACCCCGGGGTTGTGAGGGTCCCTGGGAGGAGGTGAGGGATGACAATTTGATTCCAAGTTCTCAGAAGGCTGATTTATTATATTACACTATTATGTGAAAAGAAATGCTACCCTAAAAGTATACTAAAGAAAGAGGAAGGAGACATCAGCAATAAAAACCCGTGACAGACTCAGGGAGCCTGACACAGCCGGTGGTGATTGGTCACTAATTAAAAACAATTCACAGGCTGGGTAAACAATTCTCCAAATCACATCCCAAAGCAGCAAAACAGGGGGAAGCTGAAGCTTCCCAGCTTCCCAGGAGAAGAAATCCTGGCGAAGGGATTTTTGATAAAATATCACAGCGACACCCCGGAGCATGCCCTAAATCAGAGTGTGGCAAATCCTCGCTCACCCCCCTGCTCCGTGGGGTTAACAAGGCTGGGGTGGGTTTTCCTGGGATCCTTGGCAGTGGGGTTTTGTTTGGGGGTTTGATCTCGGAGCGGGATTGATTGGATATTAAAAATATTCCTAGAGCGGAGCTGTGGCTGCAGGAGTTGATGGGCTGTGACTGCTGGGGGATGTGTGCAGGTTTTTAAGTGTCCTGCCGGGAAAAATGAGCTGGAATGGAATCTTGATGAGCCCTGGGAAGGCTGAGGGTGGATTGGGGACAGCGTGGGGTCAGGCAGGGTCGGGAGCAGTGAGGGAAAAGCAGGAGAATCCCAGATTGGAGGGAATTTGGGAGCTGTGCTGGTGTGGACAGGAGGGAAGGACTGATCTCCCTGATATCCCTGTGCTGCCAAGCTGGGGATTCCAGAGTCCATTCCAGAGGCTGCTGTCTTGGGATGTGGGTGCTGGTTCCCAGAAAACCCTGAGCTTCCCAAAATCTCCAATCTGGAGCAACTTTTGGGAAGGGAAGGAGCGCTGGGAGCATCCCCAGGAGCAGCAGGGCTGCCTTGGCAGCTCCCCTGGGAATTATTGCCAGCCTTTCTTTAAGGAAAACAAAGCAAACCTCGCTCTTTGTTTGGGACAGGTGGGATTTTTCCATCTCTGGATCCATGAGCTGCCCCCCAGTGCGGCCTCCTCTTCCCAGCAGTTTGTTTTCCTGTTGGCTTTTTAATGGAGAGGTTTGGGAAAAGTTTCCCTGCTGAAATGGGGCAGAGGGAGGGATCTGAGGGGATGAATGAAGGCAAATCCAGCCAAAGGGAGCATCCACAGGGACAGGAGAGGTGGCCCCTGGGACTGGGGGGTGGCTGTGGCTGACATCCAAAAAATAATATTATTATTATTAAATAAATATTACTGTATCATATAATTATATATTATATAATTATATAATAAATATATGATATTATTTAATATAATATAGATATAGAAATTATCTAATATATTATATCTAATATCTAATATATTATATATAATACATTATATATAATATATAATACATTATATATAATATATAATACATTATATATATATAATACATTATATATAATATATTATATAGTATTTAGTATATAACATATATTATGTGTTCATATACATGTGTTCATATATATAATCATATAATTATATAATTACATTATGTATATTCTTAAATATATATTCTTAAATAATAGATAAACAATATATTAATAAATAACAAATAGATAAATGTAATATATATCTATAGAAATATACATATAAATATTATATAATTAATTAATAAACAATATAATGAAAATATATTAAATAAATACGATATATTTTATATAGTTATTATATATATGATATAATATATTGTAATATATTATATATTATAATATATTATACTAATATATAAGATACATTATAATAATTAATATAGTACTATATTATATTTACATATAGGATATTCTATACTATATATTATAATATATTATAATATCTAATAATAAATAAATAATCTATATTAAATATATTATTAAATGCTATGTTATAATACATAATATTTGGGATCCAAACAAAAGGAGGAAGTTTTGGGGAGCAGCCAGGCGGCCAGTCTGGGGCCAAGCGGGGCAGAGGGGACTCTCCCTCCCTCCGTCCATCCTTCCCAGCTCTCCCCGTGCTTTTCCAGGCGGGGTGGGAGCCGCGCCGGGAGCCAGCGGGATCCCGCAGCCTCTGCCAGGCTTTGGAGCCCGAGGAGCTTTGGGATGTTTTGTTGGGTTTGTCCCTCCTAAGCGCATTCCCGGTTTGAGCTGATCCCATCTCACTCCCGGCCGCCTTCCCGACTGGAATTACCTTCTCCCGGTTATCCTCAGCCCGGAGCGGGGGTGGTTTTTGTTCCCGGGGCCATCGCTGGGACACGGGGGGCGCAGGGAGATCCCCGCCCCACCTTCATTAACGCCGCTAATTAGCGCCGGGCCGGCTCGGCGTTATGCAAATCACGGCGAGGGAAGCGGCCAATGGGAAGAGCAGGATTTGCATAGCTGCTGTTTTTCAGATTATTTTGTTGCAAATATTTTGATTATTCTTATTTTTGGTCTCATTTATTTTTATTTATGCATCGTTCTAATGAATTATTTTATTTTTAAGCGTCGATAGTTTTTATTTCTTTTAATTTCTTATCTGTTCTAATTAATTTTAAGCTATAACATTTTTACTTCTTACTTTTCATTTATTTGTACTTCTTGCTCATTCTAATTAACTTGCTTTATTTTTGTAGAGTTTTTAATGATGATTTTTACTTTATTTATTTTGAAGTATTTTTTATTTTGGTTAATATTGATTTTAAACCTTTTATTCTTATTTTAATTATATTTTATTCTAAGTAATGTATTTTAATTTCTAAAAATTTAATTAGTGTTATTTTGTTTACTTTATTTTTAAATTCATTCTAATGAATTCATTTTAATTGTTATGAATTTTAATATTATTTTAATTTTTATTCTTCTGTTGATACATTTTTTATATTTTACAATTATTTAGGAATTGTTTATAGTTATTTTAAAAATAGTTTACAATTATTGGGGATTTTTTTCCTGTTAATTTTTTCATATTTTACAATTATTTTGGTCTTTTTAATCATTTATTTTGATGTTCTGCTCCAAGAAAATGACTCCAGCAAATTCCTCATGCCCCATCCTCCACTCCTTGACTTGAAGCTTTTTTTCAACCCAAACCTTTCATTTCCCAAGCCTCTCCTTTTCCTCTGGAGCTTGAACTGGAACATTCCCATGAAAAGCCTGGAGTGAGGGGAGAGGATCCAATTCCCAACCCAGCCAGGGAGGGGAAGGAGGAGCTTTGGGAAATGAGGAGATTTGGGTTTATTCTTTTGGGGGCAATCAGAAGGCCTCAGTCAAGGGGCCTTGAGCTGGGATCAAGGACCAAATTCCACCTGGGTCATCCCTGGGATGCTCCAAAGATGCTGCTTGGCTTCTGGTGGTGATGGATAATTAGGAGTGGAGAGGAGCCTCTGTTAATTACAGCCCTCTCATTATGGGACTGAGATGGAGCTTCAGCCTGGGGTGTCCCATCCCAGTGCCACCATCTGGGATGGCAGCAGGAGCTGGTGATGGTGGGGGCATATGGGGACACCTCCACCCTTGGAAATCCCTCTCCTGGAGTGGTGAGGCACCACAGTGGGATCTCCAGAGCAGCTGGGGATGCCCCTGGATCCCTGGCAGTGCCCAAGGCCAGGCTGGATGGGGCTTGGAGCAGCCTGGGACAGTGGGAGCTGTCCCTGCCATGGATGATCCTGTGGGAATCTCTGTGCTCTTCTGGCCACCCATCCCTCTGCTCTGGAGCCAGGCTGGGAGAGCTGGGGGTGCTCACCTGGAGAGGAGAAGGCTCCAGGGAGAGCTCAGAGCCCCTTGCAGGGTCTGAAGGGGCTCCAGGAGAGCTGGAGAGGGACTGGGGACAAGGGCTGGAGGGGCAGGACACAGGGAATGGCTTCCACTGCCAGAGGGCAGGGATGGATGGGATATTGGGAATTAGGAATTGTTCCCTGGGAGGGTGGGCAGGCCCTGGCACAGGGTGCCCAGAGCAGCTGTGGCTGCCCCTGGATCCCTGGCAGTGCCCAAGGCCAGGTTGGACACTGGGGCTGGGAGCAGCCTGGGACAGTGGGAGGTGTCCCTGCCCATGGCAGGGGTGGGATGAGATGATCCTTAAGGTCCTTTCCCACCCAAACCATTCCAAGATTCTGTAACACAGAGAAGCTTCTTGCTGGGATTCAGTGCCAGCATCGAATCAATCATGGAACAGCTGGGTTAGAAGGAACCTTTAGGATCATCCCATTCCATGGGCAAGGACACCTTCCACTCAGGCAGGCTGCTCCCAGCCCCATCCACGCCAGGGATGGGATCTTTAACCCCTCCGGGGCTGGTCGGGGAATCCCATCCCTCTGCCGCACCGCATGGCCGTGTCTCTGTGCCCTCTCCAGGTGGGAGCCTCTCCAAGCAGGACTGGACCATCCAGTGGCCGAGCACGGAGCCGGGCAAGGAGAACAGCCCCGGCTGCCCCCCGGAGCCGGGACCTTGGGGCAGGACGCACCCGAGCCCCAAAGTCCAGCCCAAGTGCGGGCAGCACCACTGCCACTCCGGCTCGTCCCACGGCCCCATGTACACGCACGTGGACCGCCTGACCGTGGAGGGCCACCCGGGGCTGTGCCCACCCCTGGAGTCCGGCCACCGCTCCCTGCCGCCGTCCCCCCGGCAGCGGCACGCCGCGCACACCCCCCCGCGCACCCCCAACATCGTCACCACCATGACCCCGCCGGGGACACCCCCCGTGCGCCGCAGGAACAAACTGAAGCCCCCGGGAACGCCCCCGCCCTCGTCGCGGAAGCTGATCCACCTCATCCCGGGCTTCACGGCGCTGCACCGGAGCAAATCCCACGAGTTCCAGCTGGGCCACCGCGTGGATGAGGCGCACACCCCCAAGTAAGTGTGCCCCGGGTGCTGGGGCGTGTCGGGAGGGGTAAACCTCGTCCCGGCGCCGTGGGAAAAGGACATTTATCCCTAAATAACGCGTCTTGTTTGGAGGTTTCGTGTGGGAATTCCGATTTGCAGCTCCTTGCAGTGGGGATGTTGTGGGATGGTGTCGGATCTGCTCCCCCAGGATCCCGTTTTGGGGTGGGTGGGGAGCAGGGATGTTGTGGGATGGGTTCTGCTCCTCCTGGATCTCATTTTGGGGTGGATTAGGATCACCCAGGGGCTCCAGGATTGCTGGCTGGCACAGGAGGGCTGGGTTTTCCAGCACAGGAATGGCCGTGAGACTGCGTGGGGGAGTAAGTGCACTCCGGAGAGAGATGGGAATAATCACCTTCTGCTGGAAAGCGGATATATGGATTTATAAATCCTCATGGAGAGGAGAGTTTGCGTTCTGGAGACCTCCCGAGACCTTTCCCATCCAGGCCCTGCCGCATCCCGCGGCTCCTGCTCTGCGGCTCCGCTGCCGGCAGAGGCTGCTGCTGTGCAGGGAAAGGCTTCCCTGGCATCCCTCCCCACATTCCCTCCATTCCCTCCCCATCCCTTTCCTCCCCTTTCGGTGGCCCTGCTCGGAAAACCTTCCTCCAGCCATGGCATGGGGTGGCAGAGGGGACTTGTGGCCACTTTGGGACATCACCGCCTCTCCCTGAGGGTGTTTCGGGATGGAGCTGGTCCAGAGCAGCATCCCAGGACAAACTGCGCTTTTCGCCCCCAAATTCGGGGTTCTTGAGGATAAAAAGGCCCTGCCAGAATCCTGGGAAGAGTCCCCTGAGGGCTCTGGAGGGAGCATGGATGCCCTGGCACAGCACAGACCCTCGGGGCTATCTGCGGTGTTTGGGCAGCTCCAGCCGGGACACGAGAGGGTTAAATCCCCTGAGGGGCTCCCAGTGCCTGACCTGGAGCTCTCCTTGTTGGGCAGAGGGAACCAGCGTGGGTTTGGGGGGTGGCAGATGTGTCTGGTGGCCTCAGCATGGCGGTGTCACTTGTCCCCCGGGCTGTGGCAGCCGTCATTGTGCGAGGTGAGTGTGATCACCCACCCTCCTCTTCCCCAAGCTGGGAATTTTTGGTCTCCAAAGGCTTTTAGCTTTTGGGAACAAAGCCATTTCAGCTGGGAATGCGTCCTGGAAGGCCACCCTCGCCCTCGTGCTTAGGCACTGGAGAAGTGTTGGCTTTGTGCAGTCCCCGGGAGCAGCCCCGTGTCCCCAGGGAGCATCCCCGCCTTCCGCGGAGCCGCCTCTCCCTCCTCCCGCTTTTCTCGGCATTCCAGCCCCAATCCACGCTCTGCCCCCAGCTGGAGAGGGTCTCACCGAGGGCAGAGCTTGCCCTGTCTGATCCCTGGGTCGGTCACTGGGTATTCCCTGATGATCCTGAGCTGAGGTTGCCGGGCAGCACCGGGAGGGGAGCGCTGGAGGCGCTGGCAAAGCTGGATGGAGTCAGGCAGGGATCGCAGGAATGGAGGTTTGGGCTGGAAGGAGTTAAAGCTCATGTCATTCCAAGGGCAGGGACACCTTCCAGCACTCGTGGTCACCCTGACCTGGAGCTGGACACCAGGAAACCTTCTGGCCACTGATTCCTCAGTGTGGGGAGGGGGTGTCCAGAATTCCCTGCAAAGGGAAGGAACAGGGAAAGGTGTGCAGATGGAAATGTCACACGGGGTGACACAAGCACACAGCGATGTCCCCTCGGCCTTCATCGCTCTCCACCTTCCTGGCACAGGGTGCCCAGAGAAGCTGGATCCCTGGAATGTCCCAGGCCAGGTTGGATGGGGCTTGGAGCAGCCTGGGACAGTGGGAGGTGTCCCTGCCCATGGCAGGGGTGGCACTGGATGGGCTTTAAGGTCCCTTCCCACCCAACCCATTCCATGATTCCTTTGCCTGACTGCTCTCCCAGTGTCCCCAGTGCTCCCTTCCCAGTGGTGCTGGGCAATCTCAACTCCTGATTAGGGAATTAATCAAGGGAAGAGCCAATATTGACAGGCCCCGCTGTGCTCCAGGGGCTGCTGCGCCGGGTTGGATCCGGATTCCTGCAAACCTCTTGGAGAAGCAGGGAACTTCATTTTCTCTAATGGCACTTAATGATTTTGCAGGAGACAACCACTAAATCCTGCCTGCTAATCCCATTAGTGGTTCGGGATTGTAATTAGTGCATTAAAGAGGCAGCTTCTTCTTTTTTCCCTCTTTTTTTTCCAGCACAGCCCTGCTGGAGTGGAAGCTGTTTATTAGCCTGGATGAGGTGGAAAATGCCTGGCACAGATAAAAAGTGGATTAAAATTGAAATATTTTCCGGCTCTTCTCAGCTAATTGTTATTTTATGGCCATGGAATTTGAGGATGGGTTTTTTTTAATGCCACACTTTTATAGTGTCCCTGAAGTCCAAGTCCTCTGTGCCTCCTGCAGGAGGGAGCCCATCCCTGGAGGAGCATTTGGAACCATCCCTGATCAACCCCTCCTGGTTTTAGTTGTGCCCCTGGGCCCATGGGCTGCTTTGGATTGGGGCTTTTTGTTCCCTCTGTCCTGTTCCAGCATGGAAGGAGGGGCTGGACATGGAGAGCCGAGGGTTTGAGGACACTCCTGGGGATGCCAAGTGCTGGGTGGCATCTCCTGGAGTGATTTGGGGTGGAGATTTAACTCCATCCTGCCTGGTCTCTGCAAGGACCCTTCTGAGACCCTCCCAGGAGGGAGGTTGGTGTCCCTCAGGCTGATTTATGGAATGGTTTGGGATGGAAGGGACATTAAGGACCATCTTATCCCACCCCTGCCATGGGCAGGGACACCTCCCACTGTCCCAGGCTGCTCCAAGCCCCAGTGTCCAACCTGGCCTTGGGCACTGCCAGGGATCCAGGGGCAGCCACAGCTGCTCTGGGCACCCTGTGCCAGGGCCTGCCCACCCTCACAGGGAACAATTCCTAATTCCCAATCTCCCATCCATCCCTGCCCTCTGGCAGTGAGAGCCATTCCCTGTGTCCTGCCCCTCATCCAAAGCCCCTTTATCTCCTCCCCAGCTCAGGGTGGGGTGAAACGGGCTCTGGGGAGCCAGGGGCAACTTTGGCAGAAGGAGAAATCTCTCTCCCCACGAGCTGTGGGTTGGGATTGATGGAGTGGAGCCCTCGGGGTTTTCTGAGGCTGCTCCCCCCGGATTTTTCCACCTTGGCACAGACAGAAAACAAACCAGCAGCATTTATTTATGACAGCAGCAGCAGCGACCGGGTCCCCTCCCGAGCAAGGCCACCTTGTACTGCTTGATTCCCGATGACAGCTCATAAACTCCTTTGAATGTTGTGTTTTGGGTCTTATTCCCAGTGTTTAATCCATCATTTCTGTGTGCCAAGACCTTCTGAGGCAGGGGTTAAGTCTGATTTTTTTTTTTTTTGGAGCTCCCAGCCTCCAATATTCCCGCATGGAGTCTCCAGCTGTCGACCGTAACTCCGAGGTACGGAACATTACTCCTGAAAAGATCCCCCGACTTCCATAAATCCACAGCCCATAAACATCTCAGGAATGGTCCTCAAACGGAAACAAAACATTGAGAGCGGCTGATAAAATAATGCCCATTTAATACCTCATGAATTCCACGGGCCATTGGAGTCTCTCATGGGTAGTTAATGATTATCCATCAGCCAGGAGCCAGGGAAGGAACAAACTTGGAATGGGAGGACTCAAAAATCCATTAGTGGGGGACAGAAGTCCAGCTCGTTAAGGGCTTGTTAACCCTTGGAAGGACTGGGTGGACTTTACCCTTAGACCCATCCTTTGGCCCATCTTTTGTCCTCTGACCTCTGCCTAGGCCCACCCATCATCCCTGGACCCATCCTTAGACCTTATCTCTCATCTTTAGGCCTCCCCTTGAACCCATCCTTCATCCTTAGACCCCTCTTTAGACCTGGCCTTTGGCCTATCCTTTATCCTTTGACCTCTACCTAGGCCCACTCATCATCCTTGGACCTATCTTTAGACCTGTCCTTCATCTTTAGGCCTCTCCTTCAACCCATCCTTCACCCTTAGACCCCTCTTTAGACCTGGCCTTTGGCCAGTTCTTTGTCCTTTGGCCCAGCCTTTATCCTTTGACCTCTGCCTAGGCCCACCCATCATCCTTGGACCATCATCCTAGACCCTACCTTTCATCTTTAGGCCTCCCCTTGAACCCATCCTTCATCCTTGGACCCATCTTTAGACCCATCCTTCATCTTTAGACCTGCCTTTGAACCCATCCTGCCTCTCTGGACCCTTCATTAGACCTGGCCTTTGTCCTTTGGCCCATCCTTTATCCTTTGACCTGTACTTAGATCTTTTCTTTGTACTTAGGCATATCCATCATCCTTAGACCCATCCTTAGACCTATCCTTTATCTTTAGACCTGTTCTTGGACTCATCCTGGGATCCCTCATTAGACCCAGTCCTTCATCCCTAGCCCATACTTAGACTTTCCCTTTGTCCTTAGACCCACCCTTCACCCTTAGACCCATCCTTAGACCCGTCCTTCATCTTTAGACCTGTCCTTGAACCCACCCTTCATCCTGGGACCCCACGTTAGACCCATCCTTTGTCCTTTGGCCCATCTTTAGACAGATCCTCCATCCTTTCACCTGTATTTGGGGTGAAAATCATCTTTAGGCCTGTCCTTGGGCCTGTCCTTCATCCCTGGACCCCTCATTAGACCCGGCCTTTGATCCATCCTTCCTTCTATGTCCTTTGACTCATCCTTAGACCCATCCTTCATCTTTGGACCCCTCCTCAGACCCATCCTTCTCCCTCTGACCCTTCCTCAGACCCATCCTTCTCCCTCTGACCCCTCCTCAGACCCATCCTTCTCCCTCTGACCCCTCCTCAGACCCATCCTGTGTCTTTCAGGCTTGTCCTTTGACCCATCCTTCATCCTTGGACCCCTCATTAGACCCACCCTTCATCTTTTAGCCCATCCTTCATCTTTGGGCCCATCCTTAGACTCATCCTTTGTCCTCCAGGCCGGTCCTTTGACCCACTCTTCATCTTTGGACCCCTCCTTAACCCATCCTTCCTCCTCTGACCCATCCTTAGACCCCTCAGACCCATCCTTTGTCTTTCAGGCCAGTCCTTTGGCCCATCCTTCATCCTCGGACCCCTCCTCAGACCCATCCCCTGACCCCCCTTCATCCCTGACCCCTGTGAAGGGGGGCTGAGCCCAAACCCTCCTCAGCTTCCAGCTGTGGCTCCTTTTGCCACGCTGCTGTGGCAGATCCATGAACTCCAAGGAACGTGCTCTGGGAAGCAGCTGGAGAGGGCGGATGGGAGCACAACCCTGGGGACGTGCTGAGCTCCAGCAGCTGCTGGGCAGGATGGGACACTGCAACCTAGGTCAGGTTTGGGCTGGGACGAGGCTCCTCCAGCTCAAGGCAGATGGATTTTGGCTACATTTTCCATGGATTCTCCTTATCCTGCGTGGCTGCAGGAACATTCTGGGTGTGGGTGTTTTCCTGGTGGAAAAACCTGTTGGTTCAAAGCCTTCTGAGGGTTCATTTCCTCCCCTTTTGCCCCATTGGTGCCAAGGTGGATTTTTGGTGGGATTTTTCCAGGCTGGGATGAGGATTTCCTGGCTGGGTGAAGTCAGATGTGAAGGTCAGATGTGACCCGGTGATGGAGCACATCCCCAGCTTCTTCTTTCCCTTTTTCCTTGAATTATTTCCAGCTTTAACTTTAGACAATTTCTGTCCTGAGGCTGTTTTTCTCCATCCCACATTACAAATTCCTGACAACGGGATATTTCCTGTGGCACTTGGCCAAGTCTACTGCCCAAACAGGCCATCATGGCAGAGAGGTGACAAACTGAATCCCAAACCTCCAAAAACCCGGGAGCAGAGGGCACAGAGGTGACAAACTGAATCCCAGACCTCCAAAAACCCGGGAGCAGAGGTCTTCTCCACCATCCCCACCTCATCAAGCAGCCCCTGTTTAGACTGTGCCTCAGATTTAATCATTTAAGCTGGTCTAGAATAGGCCCTGCTGGGTAATTAATTCTGCTGCTCCTCAACCTTGATAATAATGACGTTTCCCCTTGTAGCAATTCCCATCCACCTGGTGGATCAATGATTGGATGTTCTGCATGGGCAGGATTCAGGAGAGCATCCAGGCAGCTCCTGTGACATTGCCCAGCTTTGGAAAGGCAGGTGGGCTCCTGGCACCGGGCATGAGCAGGAGATTGATGTTTGCAGAGCAGGTGGATGCAGCAGGACGTGCCCAACGTGTGGAAATAATCCATATGGAGCATCTTGCCAAGGTGGGCACTGGCACCTGGGCTGTGCCAGCCCTGGGGTGGCTGCAGGAGCAGGGCAGGGCCTGTCCCCTGTGAGTCACCTGGGGTCACTTTTGGGTCCCTCATGACAAGAAGGACCTGGAGGGGCTGGAGCATGTCCAGGGCAGGGAACAGAGCTGGGAAGGGGCTGGAGCCCCAGGAGAGGCTGAGGGAGCTGGGAAGGGGCTCAGCCTGGAGAAAAGGAGGCTCAGGGGGGACCTTGTGGCTCTGCACAACTCCTGCCAGGAGGGGACAGCCGGGGGGGTCAGGCTCTGCTCCCAGGGAACAGGGACAGGAGGAGAGGGAACGGCCTCAGGCTGGGCCAGGGCAGGCTCAGGGTGGAATCTGGGGAAATTCCTCCTGGAAAGGGTGGTCAGGCCCTGGCACAGCTGCCCAGGGCAGTGCTGGAGCCCCATTCTCAGTGAGGTTTAAAACCTATGTGCATGTGGCACTTGGGGACATGGATGGACTCCATGATTTCCAAGGATCCTATGATCTCTGTTATTTATCCTGAAAGCAGAGCCCAGCCTGGAACTCCAGCGAGGGGCAGAGCGTGGCAGTGTGGGAATTTGGAGAGCAAAACGAGCAGCATCTCTCCCTGTGCTTCCAAATCATCCCCCTGATTAATCTCCCTGCTGCTGCCGGGCTGTGGAGCTGTGCACAGCCCCTGGAATGTGTCCAGCTCCCTCAAAGGATGGTTTGCACACCGTGAGGTGACAGTGATGAGTGGCCCCCGTACCAACCTGGCTCCGTGCTGGAACGATCCCGCTGCTCCGGGCTGCGGCGCTCCTTAGGAGTGTCATTAATGTTAATTACGGCCCTGCTATTCCATCCAGAGCCGCTGGAGCTTTGCCGTGCTCAGAGGAGAAACTTCTCACCGTGTCCTTTAATGAGGAGTTGAGGCTCCTTCCAGAGCCAGACGGGCGTGAGGATGAATTTAGATAAGGATTAACATCCCCGGAGAGGCGGCACGGCGTTGCTGGCTGGGAGGGAGGGCATGGAGAGGGCAGGGGCTGTGGGCAGTGCTGGCCAGCAGGGGAATGGCCACTGCTGGTCTTGACAGAGCCTGAGCTCTTCCCAGCTCTGCCTTCCAGTCAGGGAGCAGCTCCGCTGTTCCCTTCTTTGAGGTTCAGGAGGTTGGTGGGAGATTCTCCTGACCCTCCTGCCATCCAAGCCCTGACCCGCTGTGGTGGCCCAAGCAGGTGCTGGGCTGGCCAAGTGCTCCAGGGGATTCCTTGGCAATAACGGGATGAAAACCAAAAGCAGGGAGTGCTCATCAGAGTCCAGAGGAGGCCACTAGGATGCTCCAAGGGCTGGAGCCCCTCTGCTCCAGAGCCAGGCTGGGAGAGCTGGGGGTGCTCACCTGGAGAGGAGAAGGCTCCAGGGAGAGCTCAGAGCCCCTTGCAGGGCCTGAAGGGGCTCCAGGAGAGCTGGAGAGGGACTGGGGACAAGGGATGGAGGGACAGGACACAGGGAATGGCTCCCACTGCCAGAGGGCAGGGCTGGATGGGAGATTGGGAATTAGGAATTGTTCCCTGGGAGGGTGGCAGGCCCTGGCACAGGGTGCCCAGAGCAGCTGTGGCTGCCCCTGGATCCCTGGCAGTGCCCAAGGCCAGGCTGGGCATGGGGGCTGGGAGCAGCCCGGGATGGTGGGAGGTGTCCCTGGGACAGTGGGAAGTGTCCCTGCCATGACAGGGATGGGATAAGATGGTGGTTAATGTCCCTTCCATCCCAAACCCTTCCAGGATTGCCCAGTCTGGGGCGGATCTGCCCCACCTGGCTGAGGTTGTGTTGTCTGGGGATGGGGAAACCCCCTCAGGGTGCCCCTTTCAGGGGCTGAATCCCTGTGGAAGCTTCTCCATCTGAAGGAGACTCAGCCCCAGCAGCCCTGGCTGGCCCCAGCTCACCCTTAGTGCCCTTGGGTGGCCCTCCAAGAAACGTAACGGTGGCAACCAAGAAAACAGAAGGGGCTTAATGAGAAACAGCTCCAGCTCCAGGATCCTGGCAATTACCTCTTGCAGCTCCTTCCTGCCCCTGTCTGCTCCCAGTGCTGCTCCTGCAGCCCTGAGGAGGAAGGCGGGGTGGGGGGGGGGAAACCTGTTTGGCTCAAACTCCCTTCAAAGAATTTCCCAGCTTTATAATTTGCAGCTGTAATAAAAAAGTTCCACTTTGTGCTTGGAAAAGAGAATAATAGATCAGTCAGAGTCGAGCCTGGAAATTCAGGCATCCAGGGAAGTGGGGACAGGCACTTGGATAAATATTTAACTGCTGAGGCTTTGATATGAAGGAGCTGCTTTTCCTCTGGCCAGGGGAGGGAGGGATTGTTGCCTCTTTACGGGAATGAGGAGGATTAATGGAACACCTGCAGGATATTCTGTGTTTATTTCTTTATCTCAACCCCAGCTTGTTCAGGAGTGTGAACGTTGCGTGGATCTTGTTCAGGTTTGGGTGGACAACGAAGGAATTTCAGCTTTTCGGGCAGGTTAAAAAAATCCTCTGCCTTGAGTGCTGAAAATCCTTGAGAAGCTGGTGCCATCCTGAGGGATTTGGGATTTGGGATGTGGGATGGCACTGGGCACAGAGTTGTGTGTTTATCCCAGTGCCAAAGGTGACCTGGTGCCTCCTTTCCTGGCTGAGCTGGCTCCAGCTGGGCTGGTTTTGATCCCAGCTCCCCAAGGCTGCTTGGGAATGCTCAGACTCCTTAGCCAGGGTGGGTTTTTTAATGGTTTATTTGGGAATCCTTAGAGAAAATGGTCAGATTTTGCCATCTGTGTGCCAGTATGGGAACAGGAAGGGAGAAGTGGCAGAAATTCTGGAGAGGGGCTTTGGTAAAGGCAAGGAGGGACAGGACACAGGGAATGGCTTCCACTGCCAGAGGGCAGGGATGGATGGGAAACTGGGAATTAGGAATTGTTCCCTGGGAGCACAGACTGAAGCTGTGGCTGCCCCTGGATCCCTGAGACAGTGGGAGGTGTCCCTGCCCATGGCAAGGTTGGGATAAAACGATCTTCAAGCTCCCTTCCCACCTAATCCTTCTTGCCTGAAACAATGCCAGACTGAATCTGAGTGTTTTCTTCCCTTTTTTTGCCATTCCAAAGAATGCCAGATTGAATCTGAGGCTTTTCCCCCTTTTTTTACCATTCCAAAGAATGCCAGAGTGAATCTGAGGCTTTTCTTCCCTTTTTTACCATTCCAAAGAAGTGCCAGATTGAATCTGAATATTTTCTCCCTTTTTTTTACCATTCCAAAGAATGCCAGAGTGAATCTGAGTGTTTTCTTCCCTTTTTTTGCCATTCCAAAGAATGCCAGAGTGAATCTGAGGCTTTCCCCCTTTTTTTACCATTCCAAAGAATGCCAGAGTGAATCTGAAGCTTTTCCCCTTTTTTTTTTGCCATTCCAAAGAATGCCAGAGTGAATCTGAAGCTTTTCCCCTTTTTTTTTGCCATTCCAAAGAATGCCAGAGTGAATCTGAATCTTTTCTCCCTTTTTTTACCATTCCAAAGAATGCCAGAGTGAATTTGAGTGTTTTGAATCTGAGTGTTTTCCTCCCCTTTTTTCACCATTCCAAAGAATGCCAGAGTGAATCTGAGGCTTTTCCCCCCTTTTTTGGCCATTCCAAAGAACGCCAGAGTGAATCTGAATGTTTTGAATCTGATGTTTTCTTCCTTTTTTTCCCATTCCAGAGGATGCTGCTGGTGGAGGAGGCGCGGGGTAGCACTTCACCTGCTCCTTGCTCTGATTTAATCGGGAATATTGTGCAATTAAAGCACTCCAAAAGCCATAAATCTTGGGGGCTGAATCCCGGCCACGCGCTCCCGGCCAGGCTGCAGTGATCTTTAATCCTTTGCAGCTGAAATACCCAGGAGAGGATTTTTATTTTCATTTTTTCTTTCTCCCACTCTATTTCCCTTCCTTTAAGAGCGACGCTTGTGTGGAAATTGGTGTGTGCTGACGAGGAGCAAAGTGGTGAATAAAACATCACCTGGCTCCGGCTGCAGGGGCAGCTCCTGCCCGGTGCTTCAGGTTTAAATTAAACCCGTGCTAATTCTTTTAAATGGCAATAAGAATGGGAGCGACAACAACTGCCTGCAGAGCGGGCTGCTGCTCACTCGATTTCTGGGATTTTTAAGAGTTGGGAATGGAGATGAGCCCTGCCAGGGGCTGGGGAATGGTTGGGGTGTCCCCTTTGGGATGTTTTTTGGGATCAGCCATATTCCAGGAGCAGCACAGCATCACAGTGAACATTGACTCGATTTCCAGGTTTCTTAAGAGTTGGGAATGGAAATGAGACCTGCCAGGGCTGATTGGGGTGTTCCCTTTGGGAAGCTTTTTGGGATGAGCCCTATCCCAGGAGCCTCACAGCTGTGTGAATATTGACTCAATTTCCAGGTTTTTTAAGAGTTGGGAATGGAGATGAGCCCTGCCAGGGGCTGGGGAATGGTTGGGATGTCCCCTTTGGGATGTTTTTTGGGATGAGCCGTATTCCAGGAGCATTACTGCATCACAGTGAACATTGACTCGATTTCCAGGTTTCTTAAGAGTTGGGAATGGAGGGTGGGTGCTGCCAGAGCTGAGGAATGGTTGGGGTGTTCCCTTTGGGATGTTTTTTGGGATCAGCCATATCCCAGGAGCACCACAGCTGCGTGAACATTGACTCAATTTCCAGGTTTTTTAAGAGTTGGGAATGGAGATGAGCCCTGCCAGGGGCTGATTGGGTTGTTCCCTTTGGGATGTTTTTTGGGATCAGCCGTATCCCAGGAGCACCACAGCTGCGTGTTCACAGCTGCGTGAACATTGACTCAATTTCCAGGTTTTTTAAGAGTTGGGAATGGAGATGAGCCCTGCCAGGGGCTGATTGGGTTGTCCTCTTTGGGATGCTTTTTGGGATCAGCCATACTCCAGAAGTATCACAGCCCTGGGAATATTGACTCAATTTCCGGGTTATTTAAGAGTTGGGAATGGAGATGAGCCCTGCCAGGGCTGATTGGGGTGTCCCCTTTGGGATGTTTTTTGGGATGAGCCCCATCCCAGGAGCACCACAGCCCTGTGAACACTGGATTTTTACCCCCTGTAACACACGGATCCCACGGTGCCCATCCTCACATTCCAGCTTCTCCCAGCACATCCTGCTCTTCCAGCCACCACACCACCCCGGGACACCCCAGCAGGGCAAACCTTCCCCGGGCTCCTTTCTGTGGGAATCCCAGAAGCAGCATGCCCACCCTCCCGCCCGGCTGTCAGTCCCTGCCCTCTCCTGGAAGCGGTGACGGGCCCTTTGTCCCGCTGTCTGCTCCTGTTTTTCAGCGCCTGTTGAAACCCTCGGCTTTTTCCCCCCCCAAGCCGCTGATAAGCGTTTGACTGATCCCACCGAGCAGGCGGGGATGAGCCATTCAGGCGGGATTGACACCTCCAGGGATTTGCATTAAACGCTTCAAACTCGCTCGGCTTGGGTTTTTTTTTTTTTTTAATTTTTTTTTTAAATTTTTTATTTTTTTTCATCCATCATCATATATTTAGCAAACTGCGTGTAATTACGGCCCCGATGGTTGGCATTCGCCTATCTGAGAAGGAATCTCTCCCGGCACTGATTTTCCCGAGCATCCCGAGGCAGGAATTAACCCCGATGCTCCGCGAGCTCTGCCTCGGGGGTTGGTTTGGGCTCTCCCGACCGAGGCATGCACAGGAAAAAGGAGGGAAAATGAGGAATTCGGGTCTGCAGAGGGTTAGGGGGTGGTGAGAAGTGAGGGAGAGGGGGATGCTGGGCGTGCTCACCATGTGCTGAGATTTTGGGAAAGGTTTGAGAAGCCAAGGGCTGCGTGGAGGAGGGGCTGACCCCGATGTGCTGCTGGGGACCTGCAGGGAGGGGTAGAATCCCGGGAATACCCAGCTTTGGAGCCTCCTGGAGCAGGGAAGAGGGTGGAACAACCGTAGAGAGAGGCAAAAAACCAGTGGGGATGTCCAGATTTCGGGACATCCCCAAGTCTGGCAGGGAAGGTGCCCTTG